>NC_059427.1:167438106-167560606 GCF_021028975.2 Sphaerodactylus townsendi
TTTTTTCATTGAAATTAGTTAGTCCCTGCCCTATCAGAAGCATATAGCTGCTTGAAAACTAAGCTATTAGAACAAGCGTATCGGGATATGATAGCAACTCTTGAGGAAAACGTGTTCCCCCCTGACCCTGCTTATTCCAATTGAACAAAGGACACATGGCCAATTATTTACAGTGGATCCCACCAACCCTAAATTAAAGAGAGCTTTAACACTGGCCAGATTCAATCTAATGCCTTCTATGCTGCTCTATGGCAGATATCAACAAATTGATAAACAGAGGAGGCTATGTCCATGCAATATGGGTCAGGTGGGGGCACTCGATCAGCACCCTCTTTCATTTTGTAAAGTTTGCAAAAATCAGAATATCACAATCTACACTTATACCATTTCTCTATAACAATCTAACCGATGCTCTTAAGATACCTATGCTTTTTGAACAACATGGATCCCACAATTATTATTGAGAATGTAGCAAAATTTCTGCTAACAATAATGGGCAATAAGTCTAGATGAATACCAACCAATGTCTATGTATTATGACCACATATAGCCAGCAGTAATTTTGCTAGCTTCTGTCAGTATCCGATGACGTTTAAGTGAGTTAACTTAGCTGAAGGAATGTCCTATAGTTACAGAAGGACCATGTATATATTTTAGTATTTAGTATTTTAGTACCAGCGTCTAGTCACAGCTTCTCGGAGCTCTCTCAGCCCCACCCACCTCACAGGGTGTTTGTCGCGAGGGGGGAAGGGCAAGGAGATTGTCAGCCCCTTTGAGTCTCCTGCAGGAGAGAAAGGGGGGATATAAATCCAAGCTCTTCTTCTTCTTCTTCTTCTTCTTCTTCTTCTTCTTCTTCTTCTTCTTCTTCTTCTTCTTCTTCTTCTTCTTCTATGGAGATGGGTGGGCTGAATAGAGAGACGGGGCCTACCAGGGTTTGGGGGGGGGGGTAGAGGCCCAGAGAATTGGGGGTGGGGGCAGAGGCCCAATTGAACTGAAGTAATAGAGAAGGAGCAGGACATTTAGGGGAAGGGTGAAAAGGGGTGGGGGGTATTTAGAATATTTTAACCCATTCTGTCAGTCAGGTCTTCATAAGAACATCAGGAGAGCCCTGCTGGATCAGACCAGTAGCTCATCTAGTCCAGCCTCCTGTCTCGCACAATGGCCAACCAGTTCCTCTGAAGGTCCAATAATAGGGCCTAGAGGCCAAGGTCTTCATAAGAACACCGGAAGAGCCCTGCTGGATCAGACCAGTAGCTCATCTAGTCCAGCATCCTGTCTCGCACAGTGGCCAACCAGTTCCTCTGGAGGTCCAATAATAGGGTGTAGAGGCCAAGGTCTTCATAAGAACATCAGGAGAGCCCTGCTGGATCAGACCAATAGCTCATCTAGTCCAGCCTCCTGTCTCGCACAGTGGCCAACCAGTTCATCTGGAGGTCCAATAATAGGGCCTAGAGGCCAAGGTCTTAATAAGAACATCAGGGAAGCCCTGCTGGATCGGACCAGTAGCTCATACAGTCCAGCTTCCTGTCTCGCACAATGGCCAACCAGTTCATCTGGAGGTCCAATAATATAGGGCCTAGAGGCTAAGGTCTTCATAAGAACATCAGGAGAGCCCTGCTGGATCAGACCAGTAGCTCATCTAGTCCAGCATCCTGTCTCGCACAATGGCCAACCAGTTCCTCTGGAGGTCCAATAATAGGGCCTAGAGGCCAAGGTCTTCATAAGAACATCAGGAGAGCCCTGCTGGATCAGACCAGTAGCTCATCTAGTCCAGCCTCCTGTCTCTCACAATGCCCAATCAGTTCCACTGTAGGTCCAATAATAGGGCCTAGAGGCCAAGGTCTTCATAAGAACATCAGGAGAGCCCTGCTGGATCAGACCAGTGGTCCATCTAGTCTAGCATCCTGTTCAAATAACAGGACAAAGAGGCCAACATCATCTCATGATGCTCTCTTCTAGCACTAAGATTCCTTATTGTTATTGTTATTAAGACTTCTATCCCACCTTTCCCAATGAAAGTCAGACTAGCTCTGAATATGGAGTTTCTGCAATCTTGCCCTGGCTAGTAACCCTCGATGGACCTCGGTTTCATGGATCTGTCTTGTAAATCCACATTCATGGTCTTCACTATATCTTTGGCAGATATCTGCACAATAAATTACTTATTGTCCATCCTGAATCGCTTGCTCATCAACTTCACTGGATGCTTTTATGTTCTAGCACCATTAGCGAGAGAGAAAAAATTCGCCACCATATACAAGATTTTATAATTGTCCTCTTGGCCATCAGTGCTTAGAGCATCTGATTAGGATCAGGGTGACCCGGGTTCAAATCCTTCCTTTTCCCAGGAAACTTTCTGGTTGACCTTGGGCCAGTCACACCCAACCTACCTCGCAGAAAGCCGTTAAAATGTCGGAGGACATAAAAAACAATGGGTCAGTTGTTTTTTGGGTCTGCATAAAGCAAGAAAATTGCCCGATGAAGATGATAAATAATTGCCTTTTTTGATAAAACGAAAATCCCTGGTCTCTTTATCCTTTGCTCATGGGAATGGTGCTCTGACCCCTTAGCTATGTCGGTGTCCCTCTTCTGCCTTTTCTCCAGCTCTGCAATATTTTTTTTCCTCCAGGACATATTTCTGGATTTGCACATTTCACCTCTTGTTGAGAGAAAAACTACATCTGAGCCGATCCTTGCCAATGTTTTTTCTCAGTTCACAGAATACCCCTGAAAAATATGTTTTGCCAGCATCCCAGATGTGTGTGGCTTTGGCAGTTAAGATCCATGAACGACAACAAGAAGAAGAGTTTGGATTTATATCCCCCCTTTCTCTCCTGCAGGAGACTCAAAGGGGCTGACAATCTCCTTGCCCTTCCCCCCTCACAACAAACACCCTGTGAGGTAGGTGGGACTGAGAGAACTCCGAGAAGCTGTGACTAGCCCAAGGTCACCCAGCTGGCGTGTGCGGGAGTGCACAGGCTAATCTGAATTCCCCAGAGAAGCCTCCACAGCTCAGGCGGCAGAGCTGGGAATCAAACCCGGTTCCTCCAGATTAGCTACACGAGCTCTCAACCTCCTACGCCACTGCTGGAGAGGGGCGACACCTCAGTGGAATATGAGGCCTCAGAGTCCGCCTTCCAAACAGCCATTTTTAAAAATCTGGAGTTCAGTTGGAATCCTGGGAAGTTTCCACGACCCACCCGGAAGTCGGTCACCCAATTCACGAGTTCAGTGTAGCATCGAGTTTGACTTCAGCAGGCTCACAGAATCCAAGATTATCACTGCCAATTACTTGTACGTTCTCCAGACGTGGGTCTGGAGGTATTCAGTATTTGATATTCAACAAGGCTATTTGCCATACAAAGATTTCCCAAGGTCCAGTGGCCGGTTCCATTAAATGAAACCATGTTAGCCGTCCTGAAAACCTGAGAGAGGAGATGGGAAAAATGTGCTAGATGCATGTGTGTGTGTGGTGGGGGGGGGGGGTTGCCCTATGTGCACTGCCCATCCATGGGTGGATTTTTTGTTCCAGTGTGTATGTGCGTGGGAATCAAACCCGGTTCCTCCAGATTAGATACACGAGCTCTTAACCTCCTACGCCACTGCTGCTCCTTCCAATCTAACCTTCCAAGTGACCGTCCTGCCGCTGAAACCATTCATTTGCTATCAGTGAACTAGCAAAGAGGATCTTCGTGGGTTAGGTCAAGAATCGGAAGTGGCGTCTCTAACGGCAGTTCAAACCAGTGAACCTGCCCTCCCGTTTTCTTTGCCAATTCCTTGATTTGCATGTCTCTGCACAAGGACTGTCTTGATTCTTGGGGATTTTTCCAGGGATGCAGGAGGGTTTGTGCTAAACACTAATAATGGAAGCCACAATTGAATGGACTGGACTGGACTGAGGGCAAATTGTTGTTTATTTTGGAAGGGGCAAGAGAGGCTATATAAATATTAGCTAATTAATTAACATATTTATTACCTTATATACTCATGTATAAGTCGAATTTTTCAGCACATTTTTAATGCTGAAAAAGCTCCCCTCGACTTATATGCGGGTCATTAAATTTCAGGGTACCCTCAGAAGACTCTCCTGATGATACCAGCCAATTTTGGTAAAGTTTGGTTCAGGGGGTCCAAAGTTATGGACCCCCAAAGGAGGTGCCCCCATTCCCCATTGTTTTCAATGGGAGCTATTAGTAGATGGGGCTACCCTTTTGAGGGTCTGATAACTTTGGATCTTCTGAATTAAACTGTTTCACCAAACCCGGCTGGTCTCATCAGGAGAGTCTCTTTATGGATACCAGCCAGGTTTCTGTGAAGCTTGGGCTCAGAGGATCCAAAGTTATTGACCCCCCAAAGGGATGCCCCATCCCCCCATTGTTTTACAATGGAAGCTACAGTAGATTTTTTCATTTCTGATAATATCCCTCTTAAAATCTAAGTTGGGTTACATTTGGACATACAGATGATGATGAGGAATCCAGTTTTGAAGGATTTTGACTCTTGTGTTTTAGCTTGGTTGCTGGTTGAGCTAAGGTACTTTTAAAGTTATTGTTGATACCATATTGTTCTTGTTGACCCTCTTTTCCACTTACAGAGCCAGTTTACTGTTTTTCTTTGAAATAAATATTCAAAAACATTTAACCTACTGATGCCTCAATTGATGCTGCATTTCCCACCCTCGACTTATACGCGAGTCAATAAGTTTTCCCAGTTTTTTTGTGGTAAAATTAGGTGCCTCGACTTATATGCGGGTCGACTTATACACGAGTATATATGGTAGCTGCCTTTCTCACTTGAAGAACTCAAGGCAGCTTACAGCATCAATAAAGCATTATAAAAACACAAGAACAGCAATAGGAAAAAAAACCCATTAAAAGTTATAATTCTAAAGCTCCAATTAAGGGCAGTCCTAAATAAAACCATCTTCAGCTGCCTCCTGAAGATCCACAGTATAGAAGATGATCTGTCATATACCCTGGGCCCAAGCCATAGAATCACAGAATTGGAAGAGACCACAAGGGCCATCTGGTCCAACCCCCTTTTGTGCCGGAATATGCAACCAAAGTGCTCCTGACAGATGGCCATCCAGCCTCAGTTTGAAATCCTCTAAAGAAGAAGACTCCTCCACACTCCAAGACCATGTCGAACAGCCCTTACCATCAGGTAGTTCTTCCTGATGTTTAGGTGGAGTCTCTTTTCCTTGACTCCATTACTCTTTGTCCTAGGCTTTGGATCAGCCAAAAACAAGCTTGCTTCCTCTTCAATATTCCTTAAAATATCTAAACATGGCTATCATGTCACCCCTTAACCTTTTCTTCTCCAGATTAAACATACCCCGTTCCCTAATTCTCTCCTCATAGGGCGTGGAATCCAGACCTTTTACCATTTTGGTCACCCTCCTCTGGACCTGTTCCTAATTGTTAATACCCTTCTTGAATTGAGGTGCCCAGACGCAGTGTTGGGATTCAGCAGGTTCGCACCACTTGGGCAGAACCAGTTGTTAAAATGGTGCTTGTAAACAACCGGTTGTTGAATTATTTGAATCCCACCACTGACACTATGCCGGATGAGGTCTGACCAATGCAGAATACAGAGGTATTATTACAACCCTCGATACAGACACTATGCTCCTGTCGATGCAGCCTAAAATTGCATTGGGCATTAAGTTCCTTTGAATTCTGTTGTGTTTTTCCTTGACGTATTCATTATCTGCAACCTGGGGTCCTTTCTCTTTATGTCCCTTAACAAAACTAACAAAACTTGAAAGTTTGCCCATTGTTTCAGGGTCACACCAGGGTGTGGCCAGCAATGCTAGCTCTATGTATGGGTGATTGCTTCCAGGTATTTTTGGTAATATCATTTCAGAGGGTAGCAGTGTTGGTCTGAAGTAGAACATCTAGGTCCAAGTCCAGGAGTGCCTTAGAGACCATCCAAGATGTTTGAGAGTCAAAGCCAGTGCTGGATTTAGATGAAGAGAGACCCTCAGCTATTCCACTCGAGAGGTCCCTCCCAATCCCCCACCCTCATGACTAGAGGAATGGGGGGGGGGTCCACTTCTGTGAAGTCCTAGATGGACAAAATCAATACAGAAATCAGCGCTCGTGTCGAGTTCTTAGTTTAAGACAGTGTCATTCTGAAACAGAATGCAAGGAAATTTACTGAAGGATTGTTTAGAGGCTACAGTGCATTATGACAGCATCAAAAATATTATGCATCTTGTTCGGAGGCCCCCTAGATTTTGAGGCTCTAGGCTTCGTCCTGCCAAGCCTATAGATAGATAGATAGATAGATAGATAGATAGATAGATAGATAGATAGATAGATAGATAGATAGATAGATAGATAGATAGATAGATAGATAGATAGATAGATAGATAGATAGATAGATAGATAGATAGATAACGGTCTTTTGGCCAGCCAATAGTTTAAAATCAGAGTACATGTGAATACATAGCACTCCACTTATACAAAATTATAATATAAATTAAAATCCATTATAAAATCTATTAATAAATAACATTAGCTTCAGGCATTATTACAGTCCTCATCACACAGTGCAGCTCTTTGTCTTAATAAGGAACTACGCTTGTTGTGTACCAATATACAAAATTTAGCTACCTTCTGTGAAATGGCAGAAACACGATCTTCTAATAATATTCTTACAGAATTCGTATCTGAGTTATCTATGAATGGATATACATGATGAGTTAACAATGGTTGGATCAACAGCTTCCTTTCACCTTCATGTAACTTGCAATGCAGTGAGATATGTGACACTGAGTCTACTTCCCCTGAGCTATAGGTGAATCTGGCACTGGTCAAAGCTCTTGGGAGCTTATCTGTTGAAGGAAACTTTATCCCACAAGAGCACACATGAAGTTGTCTTCTACTGATTTTGACTGTTGGTCAATCAAGGCCAGTACTGTCTACTCAGATACCTTCTACCTAATCCTTTTAACTAGAGACGCCGGGAATTGAACCTGCCAAATAGATGCTCTGCCTCTGGGTCATGGCCCTTCTCTTAGGAAGAGGAGATTTTGACTCTCAAAGCTTATACCCTGGAAATCTTGAAGGGCTCTACTGGACTCAAATCTTTTAGTAATATACTCTTTCAGTAACTGTATATTACTAAGGGTGATTCCCCACTGGCAGAGTCTACTCAGTTTAGTACTAGGTTCAACCCAGTAACTCCCCACTACCACTGAGTTCGTCCTTGTTCTGCACCAGTTTTGTCCCTCTCAGAACTGGAATATCAGATTGCAGTTATGAACTACTACTTTTTCCCTGTAACTGAGTTGAACTCAGTTGTAGAAAGTCAGTGGGGAATCGTCAACTGAGGCGACTCTCCTGTTGGCCAATCAAATACTGGTTTGTGAGCATGTGCAGAACGAGGGGGAGTCTTTTAGACTCTTTCTGATTTTTCCACCATAACCTACAAGCAGAATTTTTGAGATTCTTCAGTCCTTCACCTTTGGACCCATGCCATTTTCAGTGACAACTGCAGGCAGCGGTGGGATTCAAATAATTGAACAACCGGTGGTGGGATTCAAATAATTGAACAACCGGTTGTTTACAAGCACCATTTTAACAACCGGTTCTGCCGGAAGTGGTGCGAACCGGCTGGATCCCACCACTGACTGCGGGCGGGCGAGATGAGTCACGGTGTCTTGTTTCACGAAAGTCAATATGTATTTGGACTACAAAATCGACTTGGCTGCGTGTGCTGGAGTTTGTTTGCATATTGAATCGGAAGCGGAGGGAAAACCGAGCGGCAAAGTGTGCTGACTGGATGGATTTCTCCTTCATTAAGCAAGCAAAATGACAGTTGGTTTGAAGGAGGCCGCGCGGAGAGTGCGCATAACAAGACCCAGGCAGATCTAAGTCATCAGGAAGGGAATGCAACTGTTTGTCAGCACTGAGTTGTGAATGAGTAATGGCTCGATCCTGCCATTAGGAGATTTATGAGTACACTTTACCTAGAGTAGAAATAGACATTTAACTGCCCGTTCCTCGCAGACATGGGATTTATTTTATACGTGCTAAGAAATATTCAAAGAATGCCAGTTAACACATTGAAGGCTGCGTCGAAGAACTGTGTTGTGACTGTCCGGTTGCAATGAGGGATTTCTAATGTCAAGGGTTGCGTCTGCAACATGGATGCCTCAAGACACCTTATAGTGCAGTGATGGCGAACCTTTTCGAGACCGAGTGCCCAAATTGCAACCCAAACCCCACTTATTTATCGCAAAGTGCCAACCCAGCAATTTAACCTGAATGCTGTGGTTTTAGTTTAGAAAAAACTGGTTGGCTCCCTCTTCCTCCGCCCACCTGCTCAAGCAGGGGCCAGCCTGCTCTAGCCTCCAGCAAGTCCCATGCACACTGCTCTGTGCCTCTCTAGCATCTTTGCCTCCTCTGCACCCCCCCACCCCCTCGGGCAGCAACCACCAGGTCCGCCAGCCAAGTCCTCCCTGCTCACCGCTGTGTGCACACGTCGTGCTCAGTGGCCCAGGCCAGTCAAGATGTGTGTGGGGTGTGTGTGATTTTCTGCCCCCACATGACGAACTCTGTATGCGCGTGCCCACAGAGAGGGCTCTGAGTGCCACCTCTGGCACCCGTGCCATAAGTTCGCCATCACTGTTATAGTGCATCAGAGACACGACCTACTGCCGTCAATCTTGTCTAGCCTATCTCCAGCAGCTTTTTGGGGTTCCAGTGGTCTGTCCCATCACCTCTGACCTGATCTTTTTAACTGGAGTCTCTTGGGATTGAACCCGGGACCTTCTGCATACCAAGCAAATTCTCTACCACTGAGCCACAGTCCCACTCACTGCCTGGGACAAGTGTGGCGACTGAGAAATAGTGGGGTCTGCCGGTTCGGACTGTGGGAGGCCAATCCCCACTCAGCCATGAAACTCATGGGGTTCCCTGATCTGCCTTGCAAGTTGTTGTGGCAATGGGATGGGAAGGGGAGGACAGGACAGGATATTATAGATTGATCATTTTTATTCTGCTCCACTCTGGCTCCACCTACCTGTTTCCCTCAGCCTCATCCAGTTAGAACATAAGAACATAAGAACGAGCCTGCTGGATCAGACCAGAGTCCATCTAGTCCAGCATTCTGCTACTCGCAGTGGCCCACCAGGTGCCTTTGGGAGCTCACATGCAGGATGTGAACGCAATGGCCTTCTGCGGCTGCTGGTCTTGAGCACCTGGTCTGCTAAGGCATCTGCAATCTGAGATCAAGGAGGATCAAGATTGGTAGCCATAGATTGACTTCTCCTCCATAAATCTGTCCAAGCCCTTTTTAAAGCTATCCAGGTTAGTGGCCATAACCACCTCCTGAGGCAGCATATTCCAAACACCAATCACACGTTGCATGAAGAAGTGTTTCCTTTTATTAGTCCTAATTCTTCAACCCAGCATTTTCAATGAATGCCCCCTGGTTCTAGTATTATGAGAAAGAGAGAAAAATGTCTCTCTGTCCACATTTTCTACCCCATGCATAATTGTATAGACTTCAATCATATCCCCCCTCAGACGTCTCCTCTCCAAACTAAAGAGTCCCAAACGCTGCAGCCTCTCCTCATAAGGAAGATGCTCCAGTCCCTCAATCATCCTCGTTGCCCTTCTCTGCACTTTTTCTATCTCTTCGATATCCTTTTTGAGATGTGGCGACCAGTTCCTTTCCTTATTGCTGTGCTTTCCCACCTGGTTTCTGTTGGCACGGGCAAGTCCTGGGATCCCCAGCAAAACCTTTTTGGAAGTCAGAGGAGGTTACCCTTCGTCCTTTTCTCATCGGTGGAAAATCTGGTTGGCTCCATCACTGTTGCGCTGGCATGGAAGCGCCCTTTTACCAATTTTATCGTGAGTTTTCCCATAGCAAAGAGGCCTCCAGGGCTCAGCTCTGTGCCCACACTGGGCTCTCATTGCTGGCCACGGGGTCTTGCATTTGGGGTGATTCTACAAATTTATTTATTTGTTTGTTTGTTTGTTTGTTTGTTTATTTATACCGCCCCATCCCCGAAGGGCTCTGGGCGGTGTACAACATTTAAAACACAATATAATTGAACAAACATTTAAAAGCAGCGATAAAATTCCCAGTACGTTTACCAAATATAAAACTCAAGGTTTAAATTTAAATTTAAATTCAAGATATAAGGTGGCGTCCAGCGTTCCAATAATATAAAATCCCTCCCTCCCCACGATAAAGGGAGGCGTGGTGAGTCTCATTAGATGGTTAGCGGCCCAGATGTTGAGGGCCAAGGAAGGGGCACCATTAGCGGCTGGTTCCTCCAAAGGCCCGGCGGAAATGCATCGTATGCTTGGTGATTGTTTCTTGCAAAGTATAAAGCTGGAGCTGGTCACACCCAGTGCTCAGTTCAAGACTGGGCTCAGAGCCTCAGCCTGGCTGTGTCAGGCTTTAAACTGCAGGCGGCTGGGTATGACTTGCTCAAGGGCTGCAGTTTAGAGCTGTACCCAGCTGAGCTTGGCATGGGACAGGTGCCCTCTGCCCCTGAACTCCACATGGAGTTTGTGTCAGGGTGAGCCGCTGTGCTTGCCCGGGGCACCGGTTTTGACAAATCCACCCTTGTTCCCACCGGCAACCAGTAGATTGCGAAACAACCGCTCTTTTCTCCTGGGCTTTCGCCGTTATGGTCCCTTCCTTGCCTTTTGTTAAAAAGTGTCACAGCAAAACTCTGCTGTCCATCTAGGCTGAGTGGGTTTTTACCAACCAAGGCAACTGACTGGACCGAGTGAATTCACTTCCCAAAGATGTGGAGAAGGGCCAGATGCACGGGAGAGTGGACTAGCAAAGTGAACAATGTTATGGAGTGGAATATTTCCGAGAACCAGATGTTGCAGACACAGATACGGGGAGCGCTGGTGTAGTTTCCACGCCCTGGTTCCACACTTCCCAGAGATATTTGTTCAGTTGCTGTTTGAGATCAGATGCAGCATTTGATGCGTCTACAATTTACAAATCAAAAAACCTTCAATAAGCACAATAAACAGGATAGATCATTACATCACAGAGCACAGCACTATCAAGCCGCAATTCTAATGACATAAAATTGCATTACCTGAGAATTCTCCCCCCATATTGTCCTGGTAGGCCCCTCCTCAGCCTCCTCGGAGGAGGGGACTCTACTCGTGATCCTGGGCCCAAAAATGATCAGGTTGGCCTCGACGAGGGGCAGGGCCTTTTCAGCCCTGGCCCCTACCTGGTGGAACAGGCTCCCTAGGGAGATCAGGGCCCTGCGGGACTTACAGAGTTTCCGCAGGGCCTAAAAAGACGATTCCTGTTCCCGCAGGCGTTGGGCCAGCCTGGTTGCAACACATCTACCCTGTCATCTGGCCTCCCGTGGGCTCAAGGGCGGGGAGGGGGTAGCCAGACGCCGTCCACACTTTTTAATGGGTTCTGTTTTTATGTAATTGGTATTTAAATTATGTTTTAATGTTTGTTTTAACCTGTTGTGAACCGCCCTGAGCCCTCAGGGGGAGGGCGGTATATAAAACTAATAATAAACAAACAAACAAATAAATAACACAGGTGTTTATTTATTTATGGATTTATATCCCGCCCAATCGCTGAAGGGCTCTGGGTGGGTTACAACAGGCTTAGAACATTCAGATATAGCTCAGCCAAAACTGGCTGAACGCATCACTAACAACCAGCGACCCAGGATGGAAAATGATACTCTTCTCACAGTACTCAGTCACTGTTTCAGAGATAGCACAAGAATCATTGTTCAAAAGACAAGGAATGTTTTGTTGGTCGGGTAGATCTTCTTTCTTAATGAGTAGAGGAGTCAATAGGTTGGACCTGATTGTCTTTGATGCATCGTTGGTTGGATTCAGGCGTGTGGTTCTGAAGTACTTTTTAAGCTAACTTAAAGCAGGGGTACCCTGCTTTACCATGTCCGTGATCTCATCAACTCGCAAAAGCTAAGCAAGGTCAGGCCCGGTCAGTGGTGGGATCCAAAAAATTTAGTAACAGGTTCCCATGCTGGTGGGATTCAAACTGTGGCGTAGCGCCAATGGGGCGTGGCCAGGCATTCTGGGGGCGGGGCATTCCTGGGCGGGGCTGTGGCAAGGACGCAGCCGCTGCGCCGGTCCTTGGGCGGGAAACGAATGCACGCAGGCGCAGGCTGCCACGCACGCCGGTGCACCTCCTGCTAGACTGCTTCAAGGTCTGCGCGCTGCTGCTGAGAGGAGGCAAAAATCACATGGCAAAATCACCAATTAGTCACCCCCTCTCGGCACACACAAATAACTAGTAACCTACTCTCGGGAACCTGTGAGAACCTGCTGGATCCCACCTCTGGGCCCGGTTAGTACTTGGATGGGAGACCACCAAGAATGGCCGGGCTTGCTGCCAGAGTGGTGGCTGGAGATCTCCTGGTAAAAAATGGCTGCTTTTCAAGGTTGACTCTATGCTGTTATGCCCCTTGGAAGTCCCTCCCCAAACCCTCAATCTCCACTCCGAAAATCTCCAGGTATTTCCCTGTCTGGAACTGAGAATCCTACACCAGAGGAAGCCAATGCCAAACCACCACTTTACACCACTTGTTTTGAAAACCCCATGAGGGGTCTCCACAAGTCAATTGTGACTTGATGGCATTTCCCCCACACAGCAGGAGGGTTCACTAAGCATCACTTTGAGGACTTCTGGTACATGGGTAGCTGTCTCCTTAACCGACTGTTTGCAGACTTTACGGGCGGTGGCTTCTTGAGAGCCAGCGTGGTGTAGTGGTTAAGAGCAGTGAGAATCAAGTTTGATTCCCCACTCCTCCACATGAGCAGCGGACTCTTATCTGTTTGACTGGATTTGTTTCTCCCTCACCTCCCCCCTACACATGAAACCTGTTGGGTGACCATGGGCCAGTCACAGTTATCTCAGAACTCTCTCAGCCCCACCTACCTCATGAGGTGTCTGTTGTGGGGAGAGGAAGGGAAGGAACTTGTAAGCCGCTTTGAGACTCCTTACAGGAGGGGAAAGCAAGGTTGAAATCAAAACTCTTCTTCTTCCACAGAGGAATTAAAGGCAGTACTTGTGCCCTGAGTACAGTATTTACTATTTTAGAGAAAGTGCTAGAAACATATCCCTAAAAGTTGTGGCAAGTGTGTGCCAGTTAAAGTATCTGCTGCTTTTCCAGGTCCCCTGGAAAAATCAAATGGATGCACCCCTCATACCAAATAAAGAAAAAGCACACGCAATCCAGGTTGACCCCAACTCAGGCTATGTGAATACATACACAACCCAGATACACTCCTTGTCAGACCAAACGCCAAATGGGTTAACGGCTGTAATAAAAACAGAAGCCGTGAGATATCTCCTGCAACACAACAGTGCGAAAATGGACACTGTCTTTGGCACTTGGCGGCCATCTGCCCCAAGGACACATAGGTCCGTAAAAATATATATGTGCTATCCCTGTTTCATAAAGCACTGTCTAAACCAGAGGTCCTCAACACGGCGTCTTTTCCCTTATTGGAGATTTGACTGACTGTGCAATTTTTTGTCAGTGTTGGGGGAGCAGCTTCAACCACAGCACCAAAATCTGTACTGTGTTACTGAAGTTAATCCATGGCAACCATTTTGTGGCTGCGTCTGCCCTGCTATGTCAGAATCCCAAATGTGCTCACAGATTTAACAAGGTTGGGGTCTAAACCCCTCTGTAGACACTCACAGACCCAGAAACATGCGCCGCTCACCCAACATGCAAAATGGTGGCTGCAAACTCACGAGCACACCAGAACACAAAACAGCCCCCTCCGCCACAGATCACATCGAAGAAGCCACAGCTCCTAGGTCTATCAAGCTGTCAAACATGCTTTCCTGGACAAAGGCCTGTAAGTCTACCAGCATCGGATATCACAGTAGTCAATGCACGGCAAAAAAAAATCTTGGCGTCACCCATTTGCCTTTCTCCGTTGCGGAGAGACCAGGGTCTGCATGCTATATAGCCAGTGCCCAGCCCAGCATGTTTGGGGAAAATTTGAGGGTTGGAGGATCAGCCAGAACTCGGGGAGGTCTCCGAAGAGGTTGAAGCTGAGTTGGGGAAGTAGGATGCAAAAAACCCCCAAACAAATGGGAAATCAAAACCCAACCTGTACAGTAAGCTATATGAACAGTACGGGGGAGTCAAATGATCAAATATCTCCATTCATCACGAAGAGACGCCTCAGATCCATTGATACAAGAGGTGGTAATCTCTTAATGATGAACAGAGACGTGTGATAATTTTATTCGAATTTTCTAGGATTCACAATCAACCTCTCTACTGAGTTCTTTGTGATTTTTGTAATATATTTGCGTCGTATGATAAGTGCTGTTTGTGTGCCTGTGTACTTTGACCTCTGACAAAGACCTATGGGTTGAAACGCATCAAGTGTATCCACGTAACAAGTTATGTGCCATCAATTCGATCCGTGGCTGTCATTTGAGAAGCAGTCTTTTGATCCAAAATCCCACTGAATTATTAAGGTTTTCAGTATTTCACATTGTTTTTAACGTTATTTCTTTCAGCCCTTTGGAATAAAGACTTGCTGAATGTATTGTTGAAATATTGTCAATTAGTTTTTCCCCCTGTTTTTTTTCTCAACCTTTTTCGGTTCCTGAGCTGGGGGGAAGGGCATCGGAAGTAGAGAGGGCTCCCCAGGGGGTGGTTGTTTCTGGGAGAGACAGTTTGGGAAAGAGGGTGGAGAGAAAAAGAGACTCACACAAAGGAAAGCTGTGGGGGACCCTCTGCAGCAGGCTTCAAGATGGATCTCATTCCAGACTTGCCTGCAGGAATGCGATTAGCATTTGTTATAAATTCCGGCAGGGCCTTCCCGAGGCACAGAACATCTCCCCCAGCCCTGCCTGCCCCTCCCTCTCCGAATCACTGGTAAGCTTTATTTCCTACAGCTTTTGACAATTCGTCCTCTTCCCGCCCTCCATCCGTTCTTTTCAGCCTCCGCTCAAAGCTTTCTCCCCGCCCCCCCTCCGCCAGCTCTGGGGTCTCCCCCTGTGAACCCCCAAATCTCGGGCCATCCGAGTTGTGCCCCACATTTGCAATTCAAAATGCCAGAGGAGCCAGGAGGGAACAGCGCTCCCGATTTTTGGACTTCAAGGCGAGGGAGCGCAGAGGAGATTTGCACTGTGTTTGATCCCCTTTCCCCATATTTCCTTTCTCCCCAGCTGCAGATGCCTGTATCAATCACTCCAGTTGCCATGGTAACTGCAGCTGCAGCGATGGAGAAAGACACACGCGCGCACACACACACGCGCGCACGAAAGGCCACGCAACACAAACCCTCACTTTGCATGCCGTGCCTTGCACGATGACATGCCCGCAGGTGCGTCAATCCATGACGCAGAGTGGTGGTGTAGATCCATAGGATCAGATGCCTCCACACACTGCCTTGGAATCATGTAAGTCATAGGTGACAAACTCGCGCCCTCCAGATGTTATGGACTACAGTTTCCATCATCCCCTGCCAGCATGCTGGCAGGGGATGATGGGAACTGCAGTCCATAACATCTGGAGGGCCGTGAGTTTGACACCTGTGATGTAGGTGCACACACACAAATTGGGTGTGTCACCACGGGCCTTTTGAGGGACAAAATTAACAAGGGTGCAAGGACAACTGCTGGGTGCATAAGAACATAAGAACAAGCCTGCTGGATCAGACCAGAGTCCATCTAGTCCAGCTCTCTGCTACTCGCAGTGGCCCACCAGGTGCCTTTGGGAGCTCACATGCAGGATGTGAAAGCAATGGCCTTCTGCGGCTTTTGCTCCCGATCACCTGGTCTGTTAAGGCATTTGCAACCTCAGATCAAAGAGGATCAAGATTGGTAGCCATACATCTATAGCTTTAAAAAGGGCTTGGACAGATTTATGGAGGAGAAGTCAATCTATGGCTACCAATCTTGATCCTCCTTGATCTCAGATTGCAAATGCCTTAGCAGACCAGGTGCTCAGGAGCAGCAGCAGCAGCAGAAGGCCATTGCTTTCACGTCCTGCATGTGAGCTCCCAAAGGCACCTGGTGGGCCACTGCGAGTAGCAGAATGCTGGACTAGGTGGACTCTGGTCTGATCCAGCAGGCTAGTTCTTATGTTCTTATGTTCTTACATCGACTTCTCCTCCATAAATCTGTCCAAGCCCCTTTTAAAGCTATCCAGGTTAGTGGCCATCACCACCTCCTGTGGCAGCATATTCCAAACACCAATCACACGTTGCGTGAAGAAGTGTTTCCTTTTATGAGTCCTAATTCTTCCCCCCAGCATTTTCAATGGATGCCCCCTGGTTCTAGTATTGCGGGAAAGAGAGAAAAATTTCTCTCTGTCCACATTTTCTACCCCATGCATAATTTTATAGACTTCAATCATATCCCCCCTCAGACGCCTCCTCTCCAAACTAAAGAGTCCCAAACGCTGCAGCCTCTCCTCATAAGGAAGGTGCTCCAGTGCAGATTGTGCCAAGGGCGAAACCACTTCCTGTCATCCACAAAATGGACACCCATAAATTGGAGTGGAATAAATGCGTGGATGAACGGATGTGGGTGGTTTTGTGGAGGGGCCTATTGGTGGCATCGGCACCAGTGGTCATGGCGAGGGCCTTTTTCCTAGTGCTGGAGCTTTTAATTACAGATCCATCAGAAATCCAGCACTTCCCCCAGACTTTGGGGACATAGGTTTCTCCTGCTGATTCCCTCTTGTCTGGTTGCCGTTGAAGGCAGAAAGAGGACAAAGTGGGCAAGTGTTGTCTCTCTGTTGGCGTAAGCATCTAATGAGGGGTTGTGGTTCAGCAGCAGAGAAGAAGAAGAGTTTGGATTTACCCCCCACTTTTCTCTCTCGTAAGGAACCTCAAAGCAGCTTACAAACTCCTTTCCCTTCCTCTCCCCACAACAGACACCTGGTGAGGTCAGTGGGGCTGGGAGAGTTCTGAGAGAACCGTGACGAGCCCAAGGTCACCCAGCGGAACAGCAGGGAAACAAATCCAGTTTACCAATAGGAGTCCGCCACTCAAGTGGAGGAGTGGGGGATCAAACCCGGTTCTCCAGACTGGAGTCTTGCTCTTAACCGCTACGCCGTGCTGGCTCTCCAATGTGAGAAAATCTCCGGTTCAGTCACCAGGCAACTCCAGTTAGAAGGAGCAGGAAGTGGGTGATGGGAAAGACCTCTTTGCCTGAGACCTTGAAGAGCGGCTGCCAGTCTGTGTAGACAATACTGACTTTGATGGACCAAGGGTTTGATTCAGCAGAAAGCAGCTTCATGTATGTTCAGGTGTGTGAAGGATGTTCATCTGCTACCGTAAGCTAAGGTGACCAAATTGTCACCTTTTTAAACCGGGACCCGGGGGGGGGGGCACGTGGCCGCGGCCGCAGGAGCACATTGCCTTTTGGGGCGCTCCCCTTTTGGGGCGCTCCCCAGGAAACGGGATCGCCCCAGAAGGCAGTGCAGCAGCGCGGGAGGCTGCCGCACTGCCTTCTGGGGCGCTCCCCTGTTTCCCGCCCTGTGACCGGGCGGAAAAACGGGGAGCGCCCCAAAAGGCAGCGTGCTCCTGCGGCTGCATGCGCGGGAGGCTGCCGCACTGCCTTCTGGGGCGCTCCCCTGTGACAGGGCGGGGAAAGGGGAGCGCCCCAGAAGGCAGTGTGGCAGCCTTCCAAAAATCGGGACAGTTAAAAAAACATGCGGGACGCGGGACAAATTGGTTTAAGGCGGGACTGTCCCGCCAAAAGCGGGACGTCTGGTCACCTTGCCGTAAGCAGTTACTCAGTGCCTGACAAGACTTGAGGAAGGGGAGGTGCCAGCCACACGATCCATTTTCCTGAAGAAACATAGATCTGGGGTCATCTAGGCCAACCCCTCGCACAAAGCAGGGAATTCACAAGGACCTCCCCCTCTGGTATTTCACTTTTCATTGGCCTCTTGGTTGCAAATGTGTCTTAGGAGTGGAGAGAAAGAGATGGCACAGAAGAGCAGTTATTCAAAAGGAGAGATGGGTTTGAGTCCTGTTGCAAAGACGGAGGAGGAGGAATCTGGATTTTACAGAACTGTGACCGGCGTCAGGAGTGGGGAAACAAATCCAGTTTACCAGGTTAGAGTCCACCATGTGGAGGAGTGGGAATTCAAACCCAGTTCTCCAGATTAGAGTCCACCGCTCTTAACCATGACACCAACAACATTGTCCGGGTATGGGCTTTTGAGAGTCCAGTCTCCCTTCGTCAGATACAAGTGGGAGTGGAGATCCCCAAGTCCTTATATTCCAGTCGGAAGGTGGACGGAGCACTGCAAAGAAAGGAATCCGGATGTACAGCTACGATGCAAAATACAATCTGCTTCATTAGAGCAGGAGAGAAACGCCAGGAGCTTGGGATGCCCTGAAGTTTCCATGGTCGGCCTTTGTTTTGACAAAATCTTGTTTTTC
Source organism: Sphaerodactylus townsendi (assembly GCF_021028975.2). NCBI lineage: Eukaryota > Metazoa > Chordata > Lepidosauria > Squamata > Sphaerodactylidae > Sphaerodactylus > Sphaerodactylus townsendi. The sequence continues at coordinate 167,456,523 of NC_059427.1, forward strand.
TCTACTGCTCCCCAAAATCTGGTTAATCTCTAAGGTGCTCCTGGACTTGAACCCAGAGGTATAGGGGGAAATGGCGCCTGGGAAAATACCTCCTCTGGGCACACACCCCCATGCCCCACTTCAACAATGTTCATAACGAGGTTTATGCGAATTTTGGCATTCCAGATAATGGACTCCATCAGCCCCTGCCAGAATGGCAAATTGGACAGGCTGGCAGGGGCTGATGGGAATTGTAGTCCATAACATCTGGAGTGCCAAAGGTTCGCCACCACGGCCTTAGCCAATGGAAGCCTGTTCCTTGGCCCAACTCTGCCGGGCTGTTCCTTCAGCCGGCAGAGCCGCTTGGCAGGGTAAGGCCAAGGGGCACCTGGTGGGGCGGGGCCAAGGGGAGGGGTGTGGGGGGCAATTCTTCACCCCCCCACGCGACCAGCTGGCGTGCGCCCAAGGACATGTGACCCCATATGTCCCGGTGAGCACTCCGCCCCTGCGTGAACCAAGCTATTCTACTGCAGACAAACATGGACGCCCTTCTGAAACAGCTTAAATGAAAGATGCCAGATTCTCCTGTTTCAGTGGTAATAAAGTTTGCAGTTCATTGGAGAGGGAACTGAGCTGCGGAGCCGGGGATGCCGGGCTGAAAAGCAGCCTGACATTGTCTGTATATCTGCTGATGATAAGCCGGCTCGACAGCCTCGGAGGGCCGTCTCTGAATGTGTAAACAAGCAGAACAGTCAAGGACGTAGGTAAGGGGGGTTCCCGGGTTCAACCCCCCCCTTACATGTCCGAAGCTCCGCCCCCATTTGTGGTTTTTTTTGTATTATTTAGCGTTTTGCCAGTTCTTGTCCTGTAGGGGGCGCATTTTTAAGGCTAGCGGCACCAAAATTTCAGGGGTTTTGTTGGGAGGCTCTCCTGATGATTCTGTCCAGGCTTGGTGAAGTTTGGTCCAGGAAGTCCAATGCTATGGGCTCCCAAAGGGGATGCCCCCATCCCCCATTGTTTCCAATGGGAGCTAATAGAAGATGGGGGCTACACCTTTGAGGGTCCATACCTTAGGCCCCCTGAACCAAACTTCTCCAAACCTGGGTGGTATCATCAAAAGAGTCTCTTACTGATGGGCCACTCCAGGGCCTGCAGTTTACCATAGTCCAAAGCCTGGATCTCTGTGCTGGGTGCCCCATCCCCCATTGTTTTCAATGGGAGCTAATAGAAGATGGGGGCTACACCTTTGAGGGTCCATAACTTTGGACCTCCTGAACCAAACTGCACCAAACCTGGGTGGTATCATTAGGAGAGTCCTCTAAAGATACCCTGAAAGTTTGGTGCTCCTAGATTAACAATTGCACCCCTCACAGCAGGCACCCCCCAAATTTCCCCAGATTCTCCTTTTAAATCCACCCCCTTCGGCATGGATTTAAAGGGAGACTCTGAGGTCCCCAGTTTAAACATTGAAATTGATGCTGCTTCAGGGTGGGGGAGTATCCACCCCCAAATAGCATCACTTTCAATGTTGTTTTAACTGGGGACCCCAGATTGTCCCTTTAAGGTGGATTTAAAAGAGAATCTGGGCTCTCTAGTTTAAACATTAAAAGTGATGCTGTTTGGGGGTGGATTCCAGCATCACAGCAGCGTCTTCGGGCTGGGCTCAGATTTAGCACTGGCTCCATTTTTCCTAGCTGTGCCTCCGCCGTAGGGGAGTGCAGAATGGCTGCCGGCCGCCAGCTGGGGAGCCCGCTGGTGGGGGGGGTGGGGGTGGCGGGCAGGGAGCTCGCCATCCCCGGCCTCGGAGAGCTGCTTTTATAAGCACTGAGGCCGGGGGCAGGGCTTGGGGAGGCAGGTGAGGGCATGGCCCCACCCTCGACCCCCCCCCTAAAAAATCTATGCCTATGCCTACGTCCCTGGCAGACTTTATCTCCTTTTACATCCACCACTGTAATGGCTTTGTTTTACATGGTCATTTAGCCGGTGACAACATCCCTTCACCTCCCTGCAGCTTGTGTGGTTTGTTTACGTGATCCTGGGTGGGATCAAAATAACCAGCCCACGAGGTCAGGTCCACAGCTGGCTGCTTATCTTCCTTCCCGGGAGAAAGGGTTCTTGCTCTCTGCAAACTTTTCCCCTTCAGAGTATCCTTCCCAAAACAAAAGCTGGCTGTGGAAATAACGCCTGTTTCTGCACACTCATGGCACGCTCATGGCAGTGGCGTAGGAGGTTAAGAGCTCATGTATCTAATCTGGAGGAACCGGGTTTGATTCCCCGCTCTGCCATCTGAGCTGTGGAGGCTTATCTGGGGAAATTCAAGATTAGCTTGTACACTCCTACACACGCCAGCTCGGGTGACCTTGGGACTAAGTCACATAGCTTCTCGGAGCTCTCTCAGCCCCACCTACCTCACAGGGTGTTTGTTGTGAGGGGGGAAGGGCAAGGAGATTGTCAGCCCTTTGAGTCTCCTGCAGGAGAGAAAGGGGGGATATAAATCCAAACTCCTCCTCCTCCTCCTCCTCCTCCTCTTCTTCTTCTTCTTCTTCTTCTTCTTCTTCTTCTACTTCGCTTCTCACTCAGGGCCTGATTAGATGCTGTGGTTTCGTTGTGTCCTCTGTGACACAAACTCCTCCTCCTCCTCCTCCTCCTCCTCCTCCTCCTCCCCCTCCACCTCTTCTTCTTCTTCTTCTTCTTCTTCTTCTTCTTCTTCTTCTTCTTCTTCTTCTTCTTCTTCTTCTTCTTCTTCTTCTTCTTCTTCTTCTTCTTCTTCCCCCCATCCAAATATTATCTGTCACTGGCCCTGCTTAGCTCCCAAGCTCCAGCAAGCTCAAGTTATTCAAGCAAACTGCAGTTTGCAGGACCCCAGTATGAAAACTGAAATTGTCTTGAAGGATAATAAGCTACCACCGAGACTGCTGGGCATTCTGCTTTGATTTTTTTTGCAATCAAAATATTTGGCATTGCTTTGGCAGAACCCCTTCGTTGTAGTTTGTTTGCAGCGAGCCTGCTTTCTTTGCTCCCACGGAAGGACCGGATGCCCATATAGCTAAGGGCAGCCGTTCTACGATCTGCTAGGAACGGGGTCTGGTTGAGTGGGTCCCTGGGTGACTTGGGTGCCACCAGGAGAGTGAGGAGGAAGGGGGGGGGAAGAGATAGGTGGTTTGGTAGATGAGAGAGAACAATGGGAGATAGAAAGCTGAAGGCTGCAGGGGGGGGGCATATAAAGGTGGGTGTGAGGAAGAGAAGGAAGCCGGGAAATGGGGAGGCTGCTGAGAGAGAGAAAATGGAAATGGTTCAGGCAGGGGATATGGGGTGGGTGGGGTACGACCGCTTCCCACACGTTGCACGGTCTCACGGGTCCCCTGCTTGTTCAAATCTAATCAGAAAAATTGCAGAGGATGTTCACTGGCTACGCTGAGTTAGTTAACACCTGCACGGAATGAGAAATCCCAAAGGTTTCCTTTTTTCCAAGCCAGGCGGGGAGGGGATGTGAAATCGCAATAAACCCCCAGCCCAGACGTGGTTGTGCTGGAGTTCGCCTTTGAAGTTCTTTTGTCGATGGATGGTGAATTAGAGATCAGAAACTGTGCGTCTGGGGAGATTGGAGTGTTCTCCTCCTGGTTTTTAAGTATGAGCTTGGATTTGTGTTGCATTTCCACAGAAGGCAGGCGGGGGGGGGGGGGGGCTTTTCGCCAATTCTCCCTCCTCCTGCAGACTTCCACCCCCTGCTTTTGGGGTCCCCTGTCCCCCAAGAACAGCATTCCTGGGATGAAGGCGGGGAATTTCTGGACGTGCAGAGCTTTACTACTGGATCCAAGCCATTTGTATTTCCAATGTCAGATTTGTGTCTCTTCAGGGTTTTTTTTTTTAAAAAAAAAAACATTGATAGTTGGTATGGAAATCAGTGTCCATCATAATTAGCAAAAAAAATCCTACCGTGGACCCACCTTGTACGTGATTTTCCATAAGAACCACAACTCCAAACGTGGGGCAGCAATAAGTGTCTATTTATATACGAAGGACAAATCACAGGCAGTTTATTCCTCAATTTGATAAATTGAATTAAAGTGTTCGCGATGGGTGCCACTCGAATCAATACAGCATGGCGTTTCCCGGCACTTCAGTGGCAGTTTTCCAAACTTGAAAATTTCTCATGGTGAATCACAAGACTGAGTACAAATGTGAGAAAAGGCAAAGAGAAATGAAGAAGAAGAAGAGTTTGGATTTATATCCCCCCTTTCTCTCCTGCAGGAGACTCAAAGGGGCTGATACAATCTGCTCTGCCCCTTCCTCACAACAAACAATCTCTGTGAGGTAGGTGGGAGCTGAGAGAGCTCCAAGAAGCTGTGACTACTCCAAGGTCATCTAGCTATACGTGTGTGGGGAGTGCACAGGCTAATCTTGAATTCTAGATAAGCCTCCACAGCTCAGGAAGGCAGAGCTGGGAATCAAACCCGGTTCCTCCAGATTAGATACACGAGCTCTTAACCTCCTACGCCACTGCTGCTCCCTCCTCTTAAAAACAAAAATGAGATGGGGGAAAGACCCTCCCTCCTCTTAAAAACAACAACCCTACAAGAACTTTATCGTCTTTTCCCAGAAACCCAAATGCACTATAATAAGTGCCAGTAATTCTTAACCCCATTTATGAGCACCACTCATGGGCAGGAGACGTTCAGAGGTGGTTTGCCATTTCCTTCCCATGTCACAACCTGACCCAGATGGGCAGGAGACAGGATGGTCCACAGGACCGTTTGGGACTGGCAACTGAGTCCGCCCCTTCAGTAGGCAGGAAAGAGAACGGGTTAGTTTATTCGACACCGAAAAAAATGTCCTGTAAATCGAAGCTGATTCAGAAAAAGTCTGCCCATCGGGATCTGTTTTTTTCCATGGTCCAGCCGACTGGGCTTTAAGAACATAAGAACATAAGAACAAGCCAGCTGGATCAGACCAGAGTCCATCTAGTCCAGCTCTCTGCTACTCGCAGTGGCCCACCAGGTGCCTTTGGGGAGCTCACATGCAGGATGTGAAAGCAAGCAAGGGCCTTCTATGGCTATTGTCTCCGGACATCACCTGGACTGCTGAGGCATTTGCAATCTGAGATCAAAGAGGATCAAGATTGGTAGCCATACATCAACTTCTCCTCCATGAATCTGTCCAAGCCCCTTTTAAAGCTATCCAGGTGAGTGACCATCACCACCTCCTGTGGCAGCATATTCCAAACACCAATCACACGTTGCGTGAAGAAGTGTTTCCTTTTATTAGTCCTAATTCTTCCCCCCAGCATTTTCAATGTATGCCCCCTGGTTCTAGTATTGTGAGAAAGAGAGAAAAATTTCTCTCTGTCAACATTTTCTACCCCATGCATAATTGTATAGACTTCAATCATATCCCCCCTCAGCCGCCTCCTCTCCAAACTAAAGAGTCCCAAACGCTGCAGCCTCTCCTCATAGGGAAGGTGCTCCAGTCCCTCAATCATCCTTGTTGCCCTTCTCTGCACCTTTTCTGTCTCCTCAATATCCTTTTTGAGATGCTTACAGAGAGACACCAGATTCTTGTGATCCCTTCCCCCCAAGCCCAGAGCAGCAAGCTGCCCCAGCACCCCATAGGCATCCTGGGAGAAACCTGGCTGCCCATACACGCCCAGAAACTCCACGTCTTTTAAGGGAAGTCCCCCAAGTGTCGGTTCATTTTTTTACCCTAATAGCAGCGTTGGAAGAGCAATTTCGATCAGTGTGATGGCAAGGAGGAAAAGGGGAAGAAGGCCCTGATCCAAATCCCTTGCCCCTGCTTTTAAAGTTTAAAGCCCAGGGCAGGAAATCTGGAGATCCAGTGGGGTATAGTGGTTAGAGTGTTGGACCAGAGTTCTGGGAGACCAGGATTTAAATTTTTGCTCTGCCATGGGAACTTGCACTTGCTGATCCCACTCTCTCAGTCTAACCTACCTAGCCTACCTCACAAGGTTGTTGTGAAGATACAGTGGAGGAGAGAAGAATGCTGTAAGCGGCTTTGGGTCACCCTGGGGGAGAAAAGTGGGGCAGTAAAGAAATGAAAATAAAATAGGTTGCTTGGCCCTCAGCAGATTGTGAAAAAGGAGCACAAGAATTTGGTACTGACAAGGAACTCCTTCCTTCCTTCCTTCCTTCCTTCCTTCCTTCCTTCCTTCCTTCCTTCCTTCCTTCCTTCCTTCCTTCCTTCCTTCCTTCCTTCCTTCCTTCCTTCCTTCCTAGGAGACAGCAGTATGTAGGAGGTTAAGAACTTTCGTGTATCTAATCTGGAGGAACCGGGTTTGATTCCCCGCTCTGCCACCTGAGCTGTGGAGGCTTATCTGGGGAATTCAGATTTGCCTGTGCACTCCCACATACGCTGCTGGGGCTGTTGACCTTGGGCCAGTCACAGCTTCTCGAGGAGCTCTCTAGCTCCACTCACCTCACAGGAGTGTTTGTTAGGAGGAAGGGAAGGCAAGGAGATTGCCCAGCCCTTTGAGTCTCCTGCAGGAGAGAAAGGGGGGGATAAAAATCCAAACCTCCTCCTCCTCCCCTTCGCTTTCGTCTTCGTCGTCTTCCTTCCTTCCTTCCTTCCTTCCTTCCTTCCTTCCTTCCTTCCTTCCTTCCTTCCTTCCTTCCTTCCTTCCTTCCTTCTATTTATTTAGCTGATCTCTTCCTCTTCCCTCCCATGCAGGTGAATGGCCGGGAGCTCTCCCGCCTCTCACAGGAGCAGACCCTTGAAGCTCTGCGGTGTTCCAAGGAGCCTTTGGTCATCTGAGGGTGCCCCACTGAGTCCCCTGGCGAACTCAGCGAGGGCTATGAGGGCCTTCCGCCCAAGGGGACCTGGCGACCCTGGTGGACAGCGGAACCCAGACAGACATCACCTTTGAGCACCTTCTGGGGCTGGGAAGGATGAGGCCTCCAAGTCCCCCGGCTGTGACCTTGGAGCCCTACGGGCTGCCAGATCTGTGAGTACTCCCTGGATGGAAATGTTCTTCCTTTGCCTTCACTCTTTGTGACCTTGAATTGGAAACCAACAGCCTGCTACTACTGTTACACACTTTCACTACCCACTGTGGGGGTGGTGTTGGAAAAGGCCCTCAGGCTGCAGCTGGCTTAGGGTGACCCTGTAGGGCTTTCAAGGCAAAAGACAAACAGAGGTGGTTTGCCATTGCCTGCCTCTGCATAGCAACCCTGGACTTCCTTGGTGGTCTTCCAGCCAAGAACTAGCCAGGACCAACTTCTTGCTTAGCTTCTGAGATCTGATGAGATTGAGCTAGTTCAAGCCATCCAGGTCAAAGCAATCAGTGTGGCTTTTGTTAAAGGCACAGAGCACTACACTAGAGTTCTTTGAGGGTGTAAACAGGCATGTGGATAAGGGGGAACCAGTGGACATTGTCTACTTGGATTTCCGAAAGGCTTTTGACAAAGTTCCTCACCAGAGACTATTGAGAAAACTCAGCAATGAAGGAATAAGAGGGGAAGTCCTCCTATGGATTAAAAACTGGTTGAGGAACAGGAAGCAAAGAGTGGGTATAAATGGGAAATTCTCTCACAATGGAGAGAGGGGCGAGTGGTGTCCCCAAGGATCCGCTTTGGGACCAGTGCTCTTTAACCTATTCATAAATGACCTGGAAGTAGGGGTGGAGTAGCGCGGTGGGCCAAGTTTTCTGGCAGATGATACCAAATTATGTGAGATTGGTAAGAACCACAAAGGATTGCTAAGAGCTCCCAAAGCTTTTAGACTCCTAATAAATTAGGTGGAAGTGGGCTCAGAAATGGCAAATGCAGTTTCCACGTAGCAAAATGTAAAGCGATGCAATATAGGGGCAAAAATCCAAACTTCACATACACACTACAGGGGTCAGTGCCATCAAAATCACACAGACCAAGGGAAAGTGATTTCCATGCCTTAGTTGATTGTTCCATGGGAATGTCCACTCAATGCATGGCAGCTGTGAAGAAGGCAAACTCTATGCTGGGGATAATTAGGAAAGGAATTAGTAATAAAACTGCAAAGATTGTCATGCCCTTATATAAAGCCGTGGTGCGACCGCACTTGCCCGAAGTACTGTGTTCAGTTCTGGTCGCCACATCTCAAAAAAGGGATATTGAGGGAGATAGAAAAAAAGTGCGCAGTAGAAAGGGCAACATGGATGATTGAGGGACTGGAGCACCTTCCCTTATGAAGAGAGGCTGCATGCGTTGGGGACTCTTTAGTTTGGGGAGGAGATCGCCTGAGGGGGGGATATGATTGAAGTCCTATAAAATCATGCATGGGGTCGAAAATGTTGGACAGAGATAAAATTCTCTCTTTCTCACAATACCTTTAGAACCAGGGGCATCCATTGAAAAATGCTAAGTTGAAGAATTAGGATTCAATAAAAGGAAACACTTCTTCACGCATAACGTGTGATGGGTGGTTGGGATATGCTGCCACAGGAGGTGGTGATGGCCACTAACCTGGATAGCTTCTTTAAAAGGAGCTTAGCGGACAGATTTTATGGAGGAGAAGTGCGATGTATGGCTACCACCTTGATCCTCTTTGATCTTGAGACAGCAAATGCCTTAACAGTCCAGGGTGCTTTCCGGGGAGCAGCAGCTGCAGAAGGCCATTGCTTTCACATCATGCATGTGAGCTCCCAAAGGCACCTGGTGGGCCACTGCGAGTAGCAGAGAGCTGGACTAGATGGACTCTGGTCTGATCCAGCAGGCTAGTTCTTATGTTCTTATGTTCTCACGCTCACTCTCTTTGTGATCCTCAGTGCCTAGCTTGAGCCAGGGCACAATACTGTGTACAGGACCATCCCATGCCCGCCTAAGATCTCTGCCAAGTAGACATGGGCTGCTAAAACTTCAGGTTCCTGGGGGTGTGAGGGCCAGATTTCCATTAGAGCTATGGTGTAGGGAAAGAGGGAAACTTAGCCCTTTTCTCCGAGTGCCATTTTCCTGGCTGCACAAAAAAGCCCTCGTGCCCTGACCCTGAGTGCCGCTTCCCTCCCACTGCATCCCCCCCCCCTCACAACTGCGCCCCACTTTCAAACTCCCTGTGGAGTTTGGAGCAGGAGTGCGGCTGAACGCCAGACAGCGAAGCTCGCCCCCCCCCCCCAACACCATGTGGAATTTGGAAGCCATGCAGTCTGGGCCTGTTGATGCTGGCGGCAGCTCGCCAAGGTCCTGCAGTTTAACGCTGCACCCGGGCGACCTTGACGCCAACATCAAATAGGTCTACACCACTCCCAAACTCCATGTAGAGTTCAGTGGTGGACCGAAGCCAGCTAGCTTGCATTCAGCGGTGCCCCAGCCCTGAATTCCACAGGATGTTCAGGGGTGGGGTGAAGTTGCAGGGGGGGGCAGTCCTGCAATGTGCCCCCCCCCCCCACATACAATGAGCTCAGGAAGTTGTGCCTGGGACGCCAGCCCCCTGTGCCACCTTGCTTTTCCACTGCCTAAAATAAAGCTGTACTTTGCCCCATTGGAGAAGCTAAGTTTGCTCGATATAGCAGCTGCTTCGGCTGTTTCATATCAGAAAGTGGCATGGCGGGGAAGGCTTCAGAAACCTTTCCTTGGTGTTCCACATTTCTAGTTCAAGTGTTACTCCCCCTGTTCCCAAGTTTCATTAGGAGCTCTAAAGCCAAGTGTTAGCCAGTAACCTTTGAGACTCAGATGATAAAGACCCTGAACTCACATCAGCCCAATTGGCCATGCTGGCAGGGGCTGATGGGAATTGTAGTCCATAACATCTGGAGTGCCAAAGGTTCGCCACCACGGCTCTAGCCTATGTCTTCTTGTCAGGAGTCATGCACAGTATAACACGGGTCCCCCAACGTGGTGCCTGTGAGTGCCAAAGGTTTTCCAAGAGTTGTTAGAAAAAGAGCAAGACTAGGTGGGGGTTACATAAGAACATAAGAACATAAGAACTAGCCTGCTGGATCAGACCAGAGTCCATCTAGTCCAGCATTTTGCTACTCGCAGTGGCCCACCAGGTGCCTTTGGGAGCTCACATGCAGGATGGGAAAGCAATGGCCTTCTGCTGCTGCTGCTCCTGAGCACCTGGTCTGCTAAGGCATTTGCAATCTCAGATCAAGGAGGATCAAGATTGGGAGCCATAGATTGACTTCTCCTCCATAAATCTGTCCAAGCCCTTTTTAAAGCTATCCAGGTTAGTGGCCATCACCACCTCCTGTGGCAGCACATTCCAAACACCAATCACACGTTGCGTGAAGAAGTGTTTCCTATTATCCTAATTCTTCCCCAGCATTTTCAATGAATGCCCCTGGTTCCTAGTACAGTGAGAAAGAGAGAAAATTCTCTCTGTCAACATTTTCTACCCCTGCATAATCTTTTTTTTTATAGACTTCAATCATATCCCCCCTCAGACGCCTTCCTCTCCAAACTAAAGAGGAGTCCCAAACGCTTGCAGCCTTCCTCATATGGAAGGTGCTCCAATCTCTTCAATCAGGTCCTTGTTGCCCTTCTCTGCACCTCTTTTTTCTATCTCTTTGATATCCTTTCTTTTGGAGATAAACATGGCGACCGTGAACTGAACACAGTAATTCCGGCGCGGTCGCACCACTGCTTTATATAAGGGCATGACAATCCTTGCAGTTTTATTATCAACTCCTTTCCTCATTATCCCCAGCATAGGGGATAATTAGGTTTTGCCTATCAAGTCTTCTGATTGGCCATTAGAGATTTGATTGGCTCTGCAGATTTTTTAAAAACGTTGCTTTGGAAGCAGCTACCATCACATCATGGGGATCTTCACTGTGTGACCGAAGGTTAGCGGGAGCAAATATTTGGTGGGCTCTGCCTTCTGCAGCAGCTGTTTTGTGGCTGCCATTTTTGTAGCTGCAATCTGGCTTGGACTGCTGCCAGAATTTTGAACATGATACTTGCAGATTGAAAAAAAACCACCTCATGCAACATGCAGTAAGATCCTTATTTTTCCTGGGATCCGGGCTGAGGATTGATTTCATAAGCCGCTATTGCAGTGGTGGCGAACCTTTGGCACTCCAGATGTTATGGACTACAATTCCCATCAGCCCCGCCAGCATGGCCAATTGGCCATGCTGGTAGGGGCGGATGGAGTTCTGCAGTCTAAGGCATCTGAGCCAATTAGGCCACCACTGCAACTGTTGCACATTCTGAGCCAGAGGCGTATGGGAAATGACCGGGTGCCTGCCTGCACCACCTGCTCTGGGGTGGGGCCTCCAGGGTGGGGACGGCCTGGCTGAGACGGCACCGCAGTGGCTTGCAGGCCAGCAGCACCCCTGAGGTTCTGTCCCCGGCACCGTGGGAGGAGGAGAGGGAGGCAGCTTGGATGGGCGCCGTGGCAGCAGACCGGCTCCTGGCAGCAGGCCAGCTCTGTCTTTTAGCTCCTCTATGCTTCGACCCATCCTTTCTAAGCCGGGTCAGCTGGGGAAGGAAGGGTGGGGGAAAATTTTGGCGCCTCCCCCGCTATGCCAGCCCGGGTCATTGGACTTATCTGTCCCCAATAAGGCGATGCAGTGCCACTGCCGAGAGCATGAATTGCCTGTGTTATAAAGGCTGGCTAAAGATAAGTATTACCTTATGTCAGGGGTCTGCAACCCAGTGGTTCGAGCCAAAGATGCCTTTTCATCCTTGCACTGTTTGGCTCCAAGGTGGGTTTGGTCCTCTCAGCCTCCTTTGGAGAGCGCCAAGGCAAGGGTTAATGGGAAAGAGTCCCTGCTTCCTAGAGAGGCTTCCAGCCTGAGATAGCTATCCCAAAGCCACTTCTGGCTTCCCTGTCCCAGCTGCCTGGGTTAGCCGGATGCCGGGCAGATGATGTGCGCTGGGTGGGGGGCAGAAGCACTGCTGGTGTATCCTCTTGAACGGATGCGACGGCTGGAAGGGCGGGGAAATGGAAAGGAAGTTGCAGGAGTGCAGATTTCTCAGCTGCTAACCTAACCTCAGTCCCCCCTCCTCTTGAATGGAAGGGTCAGGGGTCGCCCCTGCTTTGGATAGCATCATTTCCCCCTCCCCCTGGTCCTTCTTGGGGGGCGGGACCACATGGGAGACCTCGCGAGCAGCACCAAGTTGCAGACACCTCCCAGCAGCCCACTGAGCTCCAGGCCTGGCAGAATGGCAGCCTGGCTGGAGTCCAGGTTGAAAAGGCTTACGTCAGGTTTTAAAGAGTTACACACTGCAGCCCTGCAAAGGTTGCACTTTGTTAAGACTATTTGATGTACAAGGGTAGGTGGGAATTGTTTGCTTCACATTGCCATGGAGGGGCAGGAGTGCATGGGGGAAAGCCTTGCATGTGGATCTTGGAAGCTTTACTTCAGAGTAAGCCAGTGGAGGGTAGGCTTGTAGATAGTGGCAGGGAGGAAGGCTGGGATCATCCTCAGCCATGGTTGCCGAGCGGTTACTTGCCAACTCCAAAGGCGGGGGCAAATCCCGGTGACATTTGGGGGTAGATTCTCAGAAGCTGTGGCTTTTGGGACCAGGGTAGGGGCCATGCTCAGTCAGGAATATGGCTGTCGAGTCCACCCTCCATGGCAGACATTTTCTCGGGGGGGGGGGTCTCCCCCCGGAAGTTGACAACCCCTCCCCCCGGAAGTTGACAACCCCATTAAAGGCACCAATTTTGATCTACCATCCAAGTGGAATTTGAGAGGGTTCTTTTTGGGGGGGGCATAATCAGTGTCTTTCAACACAAGAAAAGAGAAGTGTGTGAAACCGGGGTTCTATTGCTGGTCACTTGAATCTTGTACAAAACAACAGGCTTTCCCCCCCCCCCTTTTTTTTCTTTTTTTGCTTTGATGGGTAAAAATGGGCCCCAAAGAAGGGAACTTCTCCCTGCATGAGAATATAGACAGCGTTATCTCCATTTTAGATGTCAACAAGTATTTGCGGCTCCAAGTGTTTTCTTTTCCGCGGAAAACGGGTCCAAATGGCTCTTTGGGTGTTAAAGGTTGCTGACCCCTGAGCCTTATGTCAACAGCCCTCCCCTCCCCCATGATTTGCCATAGTCAACCTCCATGCATAAATTCCGGCTTTCCCCCTCCACTTACTTTGAACGTGGCAGATTTTGTTTTCAGACTTTGTATGTGACGACTCAGTCCTGGGGGCCTCCTGGAGGGGGTTTTCATTGGCAAAGAGCTGCTTCTCCTAACTGCCTTTTGTCTCCCTCTGTTCCCCAGCCCCTCGATTGGCCATGAATATTATGATCCTGTGGAATTCATAGAAGGAGGTGCTCCAGAGACTGAGAGGGCAGAGGAGCTGGAATACGAGGTGAAAAACGTGGTGGAGCTGGGAACGTTTTCCTTACCGTCTGCAGTTCTGGGAACACATTTCCGTTATATGCTAAACCGCAGGCGACCAGATCTAGGGTTGGCTCTAGAGCAGGGGTATCCAACTCTGGTGCATCAGATGTTCATGGACTACCATTCCCATCAGCTCCTGCTGGAATGGCCAATTGTGTTTCTCTCTGTGATACACCTCTGAAGATGCTAGCCACAGATGCAGGCGAAACGTTAGGAGCGAGATATTCTAGACCACGGCCACACAGCCCAGAAAACCCACAACCACCAACCAAGATCCAAATTGCCTCCGTTTGCAATGGAATCATGTAGGGAAGGGAAATTCGCAGTCTTTCACGATTCAAAACCAGGCTTTCTGCTTGCTTATCTTGAAGGAGAAAAGTTGTGCTCTTAAAACTCACACATTTGTTTTCCTTTTAACATGTTAACATGTTAACAAAGCAGAGAGCCTAGTTTTGGACAGCTAAACTCTTCCCTACATATGTATTGTCAAAGGCCACTTGGCCGGCGAGAATCACTGGGGTGGCATGTGTGGTTTCCGGCTGTATGGTCAGAATTCTAGCAGCATTCTCTTGACGCTACTTGCAGATCCTCCTTCTCTGTGGCTGGCATCTTCTGAAGATCCTCTTCTGAAGATCCTCTTCTGAAGATCCTGAAGATCCTTCATGATCCTCTGAAGATGCCAGCCACAGATGCAGGCGAAACGTCAGGAGAGAATGCTGCTAGAACACGGCCATACAGCTCTTCCCTACATAACCACAAGACAAACGGAGGCAATGAACTGCACAAGGAATGGAGACCTTACCATTAATCTGGATTCAAATTTTGTTTAAAGCCCTGATAGGGTGATACAGATGTCTGATCTGTTGTATTTGATGGCTCATAAATATAAATTTGGATCGTCGTTGCATTTTGTTTTCTGTACGAGCCGCCTTGCTTGAGTCTCGAGAGAGCTGACATACAGATTTCCTAAATAAACCCGTTATGAACATGCAGGCACGAACCAACACTGTGGAACTCACTGCAGATTCCACGTGGAGCGCCTTCCTGCTGCTAGTGCCATTTGGCAAGAAGTCAGGGCGTCCTTCTGCCCCTCTCCTCGGGCAGAGGCGAGCTAGGGGAATGGAGCCTAGTGTAAAATGTCAGGCTTTAAGGGCTCCCCAATTGGCAGCTGGGTCATGATGCTGGAATCCCACCTCCCAAACAGCAATTCATCACTTTCAATGGTAAGCTTAAACTAGGGATTCTAGATTCTCCTTCTTTCAAGTCCAATTCAAAGGGAGAATACCTGGGGTCCCTAGTTAAACTGTATTGACAGTGATGTCTGTTTTGGGGTGGATTATCCCCCCACCCTAGAAACAGCATCACTTTCAATGTTTATTTAGGGGATCTCCCATTCTCCCTTTAAATCCATATCAAAGGTGGTGGATTTAAAAAAGGAGAATCGGGGAAATTTGGGGGGTGCACTGCTTGAAGAGGTGTAAATTGTTAAGCTAGCAGCACCAAAATTTCAGGGGTATCTTTAGGAGGAGTTTTCCTGATGATACCACAGGCTCAAGGAAGCTTGGTTCATTAAGGGCTGTGCCAAAGTTATGGACCCTCAAAGCAGTAGCCCCATCTCCTAAGAGCTCCCATTGGAAACAATGGGGGATGTAAGACCAACTGGGGGAGTCCATAGCTTTGGACCCCTTGACCAAACTTCTACAAAACCTGGGTGGTATCAGTAAGAGATTTTTTGATGATATTACACCAGGTTTGGAGAAGTTTGGTTCTAGGAGGCCAAAGGCATGGATCCCAAACGTGTAGCTCCCCATCTCTATTAGCTCCTATTGGAAACAGAGGGATGGTGGCACTCTTTGGGAGCCTCCATAACTTTGGACCCCTTGACCAAACTCCTCACCAAACATGTGGGTGGTATCATCAGGAGAGTCTCCCCAGCAAAATCTCTCTGAAAGTTTGGTGCTGGGTTAGTTTGAAAACTGCAGCCTCTGCAGGCTGGAAAATCAAAAAAACACTAAAAAATTTTTTGAAAACCTACCAACGGGGGGCGGAGCTTCAGACATGTAATGGGGGGGTTGAACCCGAGAAAAAAACCCCCTTTACCTATGTCCTTGTCTTTTAGCCCTGAGTGTTTCTTCGGGCTGACCAACTGAAGCAATTTCGGGACGGAAGGCACTCTGTGCAGACGGATCTTTGGAAAAGTGGGGGGGTGGGAGGTAGAGAGTGATTATTTCATTATTACTCCATTTGTAGGGTGTTTTTCTCCCCAGTGGAGATCTGAAGCAGCTGACAATACAGAGAGAAGAAGAGCGTACCAATAATTGCGGTGTGTGCTTTCTCTATTCTGCAGGAGGTGGAACTGTACAAATCCAGTCACCGGGACAAGCTAGGCCTGATGGTTTGTTACCGAACTGATGATGAGGACGATGTAGGCATCTACGTTGGAGAGGTGGGGGAGGGGCAGTCCTGGGGGGGGGGTCGATATGGGGGCCGGGGGGAGACAGAGAGAGAGAGAGAGCTTCAGGCAGGGATTTGTGAATTCCAGTTTTGCGGAAGAGGAGAAAGTGAGATCTCTGCACGCTGAAAGTGGCTTAAAGGGAGCAAAGATCTCTCAGAACCAGAGCAACCTCCACACCGCCCTTGTTGGAAGTAAAGGACTTTACGCTGTCTCCTACCTCAGTGATGGAGGAAGACATCAGTGAGTCAGATAGCTAGAGTGGGGTCAAGACACGGCACCTTTTCTCTACTGCTCTGACACTATCCCTTTGATGTGTAGACTGCTATTCTTAGGGAACTTCCTTCCTTTTTTCTTCTCCTCGACTCTTCCCCATTCTTGCACACACACCCTCTCATCTTGGAGCTCAAAGGGCAAGTGAAGTTAAGAGCAGGTGCACTCTAATCTGGAGAACCAGGTTTGATTCCCCACTCCTCCACCTGAGTGGCTGAGGCTTATCTGGTGAACCAGATGTGTTTCCGCACTCATACATTCCTGCTGGGTGATCTTGGGCTAGTCCAGAGGTCTGCAACCTGTGACTCTCCAGAGGTTGCAGACCTCTGGGCTAGTCACAGTTCTCTCAGAACTCTTTCATCCCCACCTGCCTCACAAGGTGTCTGTTGTGGGGAGAGGAAAGGAAAGGAGCTTGCAAACCCCTTTGAGTCTCCTTACAGGAGAGAAAGGGGGGGGCTATAAATCCAAACTCTTCTTCTTCTCCCACCATGCATCTCCCACCGTCCAGCTAGATAGATTAGAATCGAGAACCTGTCTCTCCACTTTTCTATCCAGAATGGAATTCGCTAATAAAGACTCCTCTTTATTAGCTTAACTACTTAATTAGACTCTCTGAGCTTCTTTGTTGCTGCCAAGACACATGCAGCGTTCGGCAAAGCTCTGCTATGTCTTTACTCGCTCAGCTTCTTGCATGTCACAAAATCTCCTACCGGAGAGAGAACTACCAACATTCCAGACTGGGGTAGAGACCAGAAAGAGAATCCAAAGGCTCCCCCAGTCAGCTCCAGGTGAATGCCAGTGCTTGCTTTGGCAACTTAGTCCATAAAACCAAGGAAGATTGGTATAGTCCCGTGGTGGCGAACCTTTGACCCTCCAGATGTTATGGACTGCAATTCCCATCATCCCCTACCAGCATGGCCACCTGGCCAGGGGCTGATGGAATTGTCAGTCCATAGCCTCTGGAGAATATAAGGATGAACTTCTAGTCAGTGGTGGCGAACCTTTGGCACTCAGATGTTATGGACCACAATTCCCATCAGCCCTGCAAGCATGGCCAGTGTGGGGCTGATGGGAATATGATCCATAACATCTGGAAGATACCAAAATTCCCTGGACTATAATCTAATATCCCAGTGGTGAACCTTTGGCACTCAGATGTTATGGACACAATTCCATCGGCCCTGCCAGCATGGCCAAAGGTTTGCTACCAAACGGGTAAGTAGTCCCTAGATATGAATTACAAAATCTAAGCAACCCAAAAATTTCAAAATGACTATGCCTGGACTACAATAACAATCAAGAATACCTTAAGATCATACAACAAGTGTTCTGGCCATTTAATATCTCAGGGCAAGCAACAACAATTTAAACAATTTATACAGTTTGAGTGTAGTCAACAAGTGAGTAGACCATTGATCGAAGTCATGGTGGTCTGAACCTTTGTTATCTTCCAGATTGTTCAGGGATTACAATTCCCATCAGCCCCCTTGCCAGCATGGCCAATTGGGCTACTCAGGTTGATGGGAATTGTGGTCCATCAGTAACATGGAGCCTGCGGACGAAAAGTGCCTACCATGATCTAGAGCTCTAGGAGACCTAGTATTTCACAAACAAATGTAGTTCACACGAACCTCCTTTTTGGCCCATTTCATGGGGTTATTAAGTCCACTTTTCCAGTAAAAGTTTTAAAGTCTTGCTCACAGTCTTCTAGGATCACCAATCTCTTAAATATCTTGTGCCAATATCTATTCAAACAATGATACTTTGATCTGGCATAAAGATGTCCACTGTCAATGACGCTCAAATGTGCAATTTAGCTTCTGAGATCTGAGGATGCCAACTAGATTTAGCCAAAATACACCAGGTCAAGACCAGCAAAATTGCCAGCAGAAACAACAGCATCTTTGATTTATCCCCTTGATGTTCCTTTCCCTCTTCTTTAACACCAGGTAAACCCTAACAGTATTGCTGCCAAGGATGGTCGAATCCGGGAAGGAGATCGTATTGTCCAGGTGATTTTTGGGCCATGGGATTTGGCACTTTCGTGGGGAGAGGGTGAATGCTTCATGCATGATTTTAAATGTGCCTCTCCCTCCCCCTTCATTCCCTCCCCTCGTAGATTAATGGAATGGAGGTACAGAGATACGCAGGAGGTCAAAATACCTCACCCAGGAGGCGAAATGACTCCAACATCTCTCTGCTGCTGGCTAGACCAGAGACCGAGGTGAAAGATGCCAAGACAGTTTGCATGGCGTGTTCAGAAGTGTGCGGTGGACAGTATGTTGAATCTGGAAAAGTGGACCTAGGGAAACTAAGGAATTTGCAGAATTCTCAGCTGGCTGACACCCTTTAGCTGTAAACAAAAGGGTGCTAGTGAAGCTCTGGTGGAGGTTTTAAGCTTCTGTAGCATTTTTTTTTCCATTTAGGACGGGGAGGGGCTTCCAAAGGAGATACCCTCCAGCCAATGTCTGTACAGTTATGGGGGAGGATACGGGGGTGGGTGTGTGCATAACAATCCAGCTCTCAAAAGTGTTGCCAATACGGACGTCCTTAATTGGGTCATTCCCATTTTAGAACAAAGGAAAAGAAAGGTTTTAATCAAAGTCTGTGTTCACTAGAATACAGTTTGGGATTCCCCAGGAATATCGTTCCAGAGGGTAGCCAATTTGTTCGACAGAAAACCAGCTGGATTTGAGTCCAGTAGCAGCTTACAGACCAACAAGATTTTTTTTGGGGTGGGGGGGATGAGCTTTTAAGAGTCAAAGTTCCCTTGTTAGATACCACAAAAATCACAAAGCTGGTTTCTAAAGTGCTCGTGGACTTCAATCTAGCTGAGGAATATGGTTGAATAGATCCCCAGTGACAAAGTCATAAAGGTATTCAGCAAACGGGTTGGGTTGGAGAAGAGTTCCCATTTTCTCTTGCTTCGTCTTTGATGGTCAGGATATTATCATGACTGCACGGCAGCAAAGTGTAGCTGCAGAAATGGAACTGTGGGGGGGGGGGGTACTTGAATGCAGTGAGCAAAGAGCCCCGGTTGGGTTGGGATCCTGTTTGCCTTGACTCTTGCCCCTCTTCCAGCTCTCCAAGCGTTGGAAGGACAGCGACCGGGAAGACTTCCTAGATGACTTAGGCTCTGACCACGAAGCGGGAACAAGACCCCACCATCTTCTTTCTCCCCCAGACCAGCAGGTAGGTGACCTAGAGGGGGAAAGAAGAGCCCGTCCCACGTGCTTGTACTTCGTGCCTCTGAAACATTCATCTCCTTTAGAGGTGCAGAGCAGCAAGCAAGCTAATTTATAATGGGACCTTCCAATAATCGCCCCGCGCTCAGCCCACCGGCGCAAACACACCGGGGATAAGGCTGCCGCTGCTGCTTCACGTTGGTTATCACTGACTGGTTGTGGTGGGGATTGCTGTGGTCAAGATGTGAAATAGGAAGCCACGTTTCAAAAGTTTATGGTGATCCGTGGCCTATGTGCTTTGGGTGAAGCAAGCGATGTCGGTTTCCCAGTAAAAGCAGGAGGCGTGAAGGCGTTTCTAGGAACAATTGAACGCAAGGCAGCTTTACCACAGAGTTTAAGGGGATTCCTAGAGTTCCAGAAGTGGTGTAATGCCACAGCTGGTGTTTTGCCCCCTCCCCCTGTTGTAACAGCGACACTCTAAAAATGCCAGTGAAATTGTTTAAAATCAAACAATTAATTAAAAAATTAAACAAAAAAATTAAAATTGTTTAAAATGTTTGAGCACTGGAGCTTGAAGAGCCAGGAGTTAAATGTTTGAAGAACAGACAAAACACTGATAAGATCTTCCCAGATAGGGCCCCCCCCCCTTTTTTTTTTAAATGTTGCAGCTGTCAAAGTTGTGGTGGTAAGAGTGATAGAGATGAACCCTTCCCTCATCCTCCTTCATTCATCAAATGCTCTTCTCTAACTTTGGGGGGGAAAATGATCTCTACAGAAACAAACGCGCTGCATCAACCGCTTATTATTATCAGTATTCCAACAAACATTAAAGTGTTGCAAACAGTGAAATAAAGTGCCAAAATCAACTGCGCAAAATTCTCGTACAATTCTATACGGTATAGCACATAAATTACAGTAGCAGCTCTCAGGTGTCGTCTTCAAACAGTCCTCTCCCTGGATCTGTTGAGTCTGGCTTCCAATAGGCCCATTTTCGCAGTTTTGTGAAGATGCTGGGCTCAGTGTTCACGTATCTTATGTTTGCCCTGCTCAGTGATATGTCCAAAGCATCTTGAAAGTTCCTGAAAAACATGGCTGCTATTCAGAGGCGCTCCAGGAGTAAATGGCGCCCGGAGACAAATTGTCTCCAGGATGCCCCCCCCCCAGCCTCTGCCCCCCACCCTTGATGCCCCAGGCCTCCATCCCCACTGCCTCAACCCCGGCCCACGCTACCATGGACATGGGCAGGTTCAGGGTGCCCACCTCCCCCCCCAGACTCGCCTCTCTACCGGGCTTCCCTGCTCCCAGCTTCCACCCCGCCTCAGTGCTTATAAAAGAAGGTCTCTCTGAGGTGCTGACTGCAGTCTCTTCTGGCCTGCCCGGAGGGAGGCCTCGAAGACTGGGAGGCTGCCGGCTGGGGAGGCCAGCCGGCAGGGGGGGGAAGGGAGGGGAGTCCAGGGTGGATTGGGGGCGCAGTTCTTCCCTACGCCTCATCGCTTTTGCATGCCTCGATGGGTCAAAGATCTGCAAAATCCAGGAGACAGCAGGATTTCTGGTCACGTATTGATTTTGTGCCCCCCCATCGCGACTGTAGAAGAGTGGTTTGTATCGTGGCGCGATACCCCTTGTCCCTAGGCAGATATGCCACTGCTGCTATTTAATTAGCATCTTCCAGATCAGCCCAAGGGCAGCTGGGTTGATTCACTACAAAACTGCAGCTGAGTCTTCCGCTGAGTTCGCCCTTCACCGAGCCTCCAAGTTTTGCATGCATTTAGTTAGGGATAGGCGACTCCATTCGGGTTCTGATCACAAAGGCCAAGGAAAGGGCCGTCAGTTATGGCAACCTGTACTGTTTTCAAGGCAAGTGATTTGCCTCTGGGCAGCCCTGGACTTCCTTGGCGGTCTCCCATCAAAGTACTAACCGGGGTCAACCCTGCTCAGCTTTGGAGATCTGATGAGATCAAGCTAGCTTGGGCAACTGCAAAGAGCCCGGCAATTTCTGCGGAACAGCGTTGTGAGAAGGGGCTTATTGTTACTTCCTCTCTGTGAATGAAAACAGAGGTAGGCCCCTCGCCTGGTTTGTCTATCTCAGCTGCTTCTTTCCATTAGTCTGTATCTTGGCTCACGGCTCCTGAGAGTGGAGAATTCTCCTGGAGTCTCTATTCACACGGATGAGGAAAAATGATACCAAATTCAAGTATGTCTGTCTTGGAGAGGCTGAGGTGTTCAGTTTAGAAGACCCTGATGCCCCAGATGTTGAGGTTACGATTCCCATCAGCCCCTGCCAGCATTGGCCATGTTGGCAGGGACTGATGGGAATCGTAGTCCACGAACATCTGTGGCGCCAGAGTTGGACACCCCTGCTCTAGAGTTATTCACTGTTGAAAAGACTTTGGTTTGTGTTTTGGGTCCTGTGGGAGTCTGCCACAGGCCCTGCCTGGGCCGTGTTCGAAACCTGTCTCTTGAGCTGCCCCGGGGAGGTCCAACAATCACACGAAAGTACTGAAAGCAGTTTAAAAACTGGGCTGAGGACATACCTGAAGGAGGTTAAGAGCTCGTGGTATCTAATCTGAGGAACTGGTTTGATTTCCAGCTCCGGCCGGCTGTGGAGGCTTATCTGGGGAATTCAGATCAGCCTGCGCTTCCCTACACACGCCAGCTGGGTGACTAGCTAGCCGCGGCCTTCTGAGCTCTCTCAGCTCCCACCCACTCACAGGGTGTTTAGAAACAGAGCGGGAAGGGCAAGGAGATTGTCAGCCCCTTTGAGTCTCCTGCAGGAGAGAAAGGGGGGATATGAATCCAAACTCCTCCTCCTCCTCCTCCTCTTCATGGTGTCCTCTCCCTCCTTTCTGCAGAACGAACCTCTCCAAGAAAAGCCAGGTGGGGACCCCGCCACCCCCCTGACCAACAGCCAGGAACTGGACAGCGGGGTTGGGCGCACCGACGAGAGCACCCGCAACGAGGAGAGCTCTGAACACGACCTCCTGGGAGACGGCCTCAGTGCCAACACCCCGGGACCCTGGCGCAGTTCTGGGACCCAGCCTGCAGCCCGGCCACCTCCCACCATGCATGACCGCTTGCTGGCGGGGAAACTGAAGCCGCTTTGGGGACCGACATGATGCCGGGGCTGACCGACGAAGAGTACGAGCGCTACCGGGAGCTCCTGGAGCTGAAGTGCCACCTGGAGAACGGCAACGAGCCAGGCCTGGTGAGCGCCGCGCTGGACGTCAACCGCAACGAGGTGGCGCTGCTGGAGGAGGAGCTTCGCCACTTGGAATTCAAATGCCGCAACATCCTTCGGGCCCAGAAGATGCAGCAGCTGCGTGAGCGGTGCATGAAAGCGTGGCTGCTGGAGGAGGAAGGGCTGTATGCCTTGGAAGGAGAACCCAAGAAACACGAGCTGTCTGACATCACGGAGTTGCCGGAACGCTCGGACAAAGACAGTACCAGTGCCTACAACACCGGGGAGAGCTGCCGCAGCACCCCCCTGTTGGAAAGCCCCTTGCGCCGCTTGGCCGAGCCCCCCAACCTTTAATCAACCGGGATCGCCCCCCCGCTGTCACCACCACAGCCCACCCGACGGAAGATGGTGCGGGCGCAGCCCAAAGCTGGCGGGGAAGGGACTTTATCCCCAGCCGGCGGCAGCGGGAGGAGCCGCCCCCGCCGATCAGCCCTATGTTTTAGCTGTATGGCGAAGATTCTGGGGGGCAAAGGAGAGCCCCGCATGGAATGGAAAGTGAAGGTCCGCAGCGATGGCACGCGCTACGTGGCCAAGAGGCCAGTGAGGGACCGGCTGCTGAAAGCCAGGGCCATGAAGATCCGCACCGCAGCGGCATGACCACGGACGACGACGCCGTCAGCGAGATGAAAATGGGCCGCTACTGGAGCAAGGAGGAGCGCAAGCAGCACCTGATCCGTGCCCGCGAGCAGCGGAAGCGCCGCGAGTTCATGATGCAGAGCCGGCTGGACTGCTTGAGAGAGCGAGAAGGCAGCGACGCCCGAGGGGTGTCCGGAGAAGTCAACATCTTGGCCCTGAGCCACCGCAAAACCATGAAGAAACGGAGCCGCCGGATCTTGGATAACTGGATTACCATCCAGGAGATGCTGGCGCACGGCACCCGGTCCGCGGACGGACGCCGGGTCTACAACCCGCTCCTTTCTGTCACCACCGTCTGAGCCGGCGGAGTGGATCGTCCGAGGATGCTGCCGTGCTTTTTGCCCTGGGTGTGGCAGAGCGCCAACCCCCTTTTCCACAACCAGGAAAACGGCTCTTTGGACACACCGTGGAAGCATTTTGATATCGCCCTCTGAGCTTTGCATGGCTCAGGACGGCCTGACTCTCTGAACCAAATTTAGATTGTGACAGTAAGCCCAGCATCCCCGTTTGCCTTAAGAACCAGGGGCCAAGAGCGGCCGACTCCAGAGTCCGCACCCATCAAGAACACACTGTGGGGAGAGGCTGTGAACGCTGCCTGCCTTGCAAGGGAAGCACGGAGCAGCTCCATCACCTGCCTCCAAGGGAAAGCTCCTTCCAGCTTCGCCCCTGCCAACCGTACTCCGAAGCACAAGAAACCGGCTGTGGTTGACACACCGTGTGCAAAGCACAAGGGAAGCGAGGGGGCTCACCTGCCCCTATAGGTTGACAGCACCAAGGAAGACACCCCCCCCCCCCCGCCAACCCCTGGGATGCTGTGGCATCTTTCTCTCTCCTTTTTCTCTCTCTTCCTCTTCTCTTTTGTGATTGTGGCTCTTCATTTCTTTCTCGTTTCTGTATTTCAATCCGGAGCCTTGGGCCCTGGAGGCTCCCCCTGCAAGCGGCTGAAGAGCCCCCTTCCTGCATTTTCTACCATCCGACTGCCTCTCCTGCCCGGGGGAGAGGAACACCAGCTTAGAATTGGGAGGCCGTGGCGAAGGTCGCTTGCAGTAAACCCGGCCCCGTGGCTGAACATGCATTGTTATAATAAAAAACTGTTCTTTTTACTCATTGCAGAAAAAAAACACCCTAAATATACATTTCATGAGGTTTTATTTCAGAAGAGTTCTATAAGACGGGGGTCTCCATAATGTTGATCCTGCAAACGCTTTTGGAGTCTTGAGGACAAGTCGGGGACATGGCTGTTAATGGAATCATGCATCTTGTCTCCATTTTAGCCTTACAACAGCCCTATGAGGTAGACTAGGCTAAGTATGTCTGGCCCAAATCCACCCAGCAAGCTTCCACGGCAGAGTGGGGATTCGAACTTGTGCCTCTCAAATGCTAGCCTGCAACTGTTAACACCACAGTGGCTATCACAGACAAGTCGGGGACATGGCTGTTAATGGAAACTGAGGCACAAAATGGTGGGAGGCTTCAAGTCAAGGAGCGGCAGTTGTTTTCGCATCGGCATTCCTGGAGACATGTGATGTCTTTATGACTCTTGAAGAACACCACGAAAGCAGTGCATGTGAGTGGTTAAGAGCAAGTGCTTCTAATCTGAGAACCGGCTTGATTCTGCCTGCCACTCTGAGCTAGGAGGCTTTGGGGAACCAGATTAGCCTGTGCACTCCAACACACGCCAGCTGGGTGACCTTGGGCTAGTCACAGTTCTTCGGAGCTCTCTCAGCCCCCCCCCCACCTCACAGGGTATTTGTTGGGGGGGGGGAGGAGATTGTAAACCCCTTTGAGTCTCCTTACAGGAGAGAAAGGGGGGATATAAATCTTCTTGCTCAAATGAGGTGGAGGAAGAGCAGCGCTGGCTGCTTGCTTTGGGGGAGAGATTTAGGAGCCAGGGGACACACATTGGTGAGTAGAAACGCAGTTGTTGCCACACTGGGGTTCACTGTTATAGGGGTCGGGCGACTGGCAAACCCTCTTGTGTGTGTAAAGTTCTGTCAAGTCACAGAAGACGACTTTGGATTTATCCCCCATTTTTCTCAACTGTAAGGAGTTTCAAGGTGACTTACAAACCCTTCCCCTCCCTGAAACAGACCTCTTGTGAGGCAGGTGGGGCTGAGAGAGTTCTGAGAGAACTGTAACTAGCCCAAGGTCACCCAGCAGGCTTCATGTGCGGGAGCAGGGAAGCAAATCCAGTTCACCAGATTAAAGTCAGCCTCTCATGTGGCGGAATGGGGGAATCAAACTCGGTTCTTCTGATCAGAGTCCGCTGCTCTAACTACACCTTATTTCTAAAGTTGCAGGACGAGACTCCAGATGTTATGGATTATATCCTATCAGCCCTCGATAGCAGGGGCTGATGGGAATTGTAGTCCATAACATCTGGAGTGCCAAAGGTTCGCCACCACTGTTCTAAAGGATCCAACTAGGGAGGGATCCACCAGTCAGCAGTTAATTACCCACTTTTCAGACAGACGGATGTTAGTCCAGTCGCTGACATTTAAAAGGATTTTAGTTGCCAGAGCTGGAAAAGTCCTTTCCAAAGACATCTGAGATAAGAGACATGACTGGAAAATTCCTGAGCCAAAATTATAGTCAACAATACCTTTTAGGGTTGCTCTTGTGTATTTACAGAATATGGAATTATAGAACTTTCCAGAATTAACCCCCCCCCCCCCAAAAAAAACCTATTAAAATGTGGGTGGAGCAGGTGCTTATAGAGCCAAGGCACCAAATACGCAGGGAACCAAGTTCCTGCCCGGCCCCCGCATAATTATAAACCCCCCAGCAATAAAATTCAAAATATTTTTGAAAGCCTTGTGAGCATCTCAAAAAGGATATTGAGGAGATAGAAAAAGTGCAGAGAAGGGCAACGAGGATGACTGAGGGACTGGAGCACCTCCCGCTATGAGAGGCTGCAGCTTTTGGGGACGTTTCTAGTTTGGAGAGGAGACGCAGCTGAGGGAGATAATCAAGTCTATACACTATGCATGGGGTAGAAAATGCTGACAGAGAGAAATTTTTTCTCTCTCTTCGCAGTACTAGGAACCAGGGGCATTCATTGCCGTAATACTGAGACTACCAGTAAGCGCACTTCACCACCAGCTTGGTGTTTGGAATATGCCGCTGCGAGGTGGTGACACACTAACCTGGATAGCTTTCAAAGGGCTTGAGCAGATTTATGGAGGAGAAGTCGACGGTACAACACCCATCCTCCGACCGACAGCTATTCCAGGTCGAGCCAGCCGCAGGAAGGCCATTGCTTTTCACCTCCTGCATGTGAGCCCTAAAGGCACCTGGTGGGCCACTGCGAGTAGCAGAATGCTGGACTACATGGACTCTGGTCTAATCCAGCTGGCTTGTTCTTATGTTCTTAACATCAGCAGCCGAATCACTCAGTAACGAGCAAAACCAGGGATGTCAATCCGTTTTCTCCGGAGCCGCCAGCAGCAGTAAATGGAATCCCGTTATCTCTGCAACCAAACCAAGGAAGGCCATATTCTCTCTGAATTCACCAGGGAGCTGGCAATTTTTCTCCACGCTTCTGTGGTTTGGTCAGACAGCACTGTTCTGATCCAGTTTGGTGCTTTTGTGTGTGATATTTGTTTTTCGGGGGGGGGGGAGGGGTGTCTCCCTGACATTGTCTTGAAGGATAGCTGGCATTCTTCCCCATGGGGAAACCTGGATGGCACATTTTGCTTAGGATTCTGTAAAATTGGTCAATTTTATCCAACCCCCTCCAAACATGAGGGGGGGGGGGGTCTTTAGAGAGAGGGAGGCCTTATAAACCCTGGAATTATGGCACTATTTTTTCTACAAACACCCAGTTCAGACACTTATCTCCCCACACAGGAAACAGTGAAGACTAGGGTGGCTAGGGGCATCATGTTTTGGGCATTTGACCAACCCCTTTCAAATTTGGGGAATCTTTAGTGGAAAGGGGGCTTTGTTCCCTGCAAATTTGGTGCCACTTGCCCCCCCCCCCTCCAAGACACCTGTTTCAGACCCCTAGAAAGATCACCTTTTCCCCATAGGAAACAATGGAACCGTAAATCAAGTAAAAATAAAATTTCAAAAGGAAACAATGGAACCATAAATCCAGCAAAAAATAAAAACTCAACCCCAAACTGGCCTAAAGTTTGGGATAACGAGGGGGTGCCTTCCTGGGCTTACAGAAGGAATCTCATTTTTTCCTATTTTCTCTTCCTTTCTCAGCCACTTCCCGCTCCTTCTCTTTCCCAACCCTTCCAGCTTTCTCTCCATCATCCCACCTGCCAGCCTCTCCTTGGGAAAACGGTTTTGCACTTGCTGGTCCCCCCCCCCCCCCATAGACTCGCCTTTTCCATGTCCTTTTATCTTACCAAGGAACCATTTGCCTGCTCCCTTCTTCAGCTATATTTATTATTTGCTTACTTTATACCCTGCCTTTCTCCACAACTGGGACCCAAAGCAGCTTATATCAGGCATCTTGTCTCCATTTTAGCCTTACAACAGCCCTATGAGGTAGACTAGGCTAAGTATGTCTGGCCCAAATCCACCCAGCAAGCTTCCACGGCAGATGTGATTCAACCAGCTCTCCAAATGCCAGTCGCAACAACACCACAGTGGCTATCACAGAGCAACTGCTGTTGAACGGCAGCAACCAGCCAGGGAGAATCAGAGGAGACACCTGGGAGCAAGTTATCCAGTGGTTGACAGTGGATCTGGTTGACAGTGGATCTGGCCCCAAGTTATCCAGTGGTTGACAGTGGATCAAAGGGCCAAACCCTGAAAAGATCCCCTCCCCTAACAAAAACAAGGCTTGAAGGCTGGCAAAACTGTTGCAGTTGCCTAGCAACTCCCACCACAGCCGCTGAGAGGGCATTTGTTTTTTAAACCTACAGGTGCTGCTTCTAATATTTTGGGAGATTTTAACCCACTCAAACGTTACATTTCCTTCAAGATTTCAGATTTTTCCGCAAACTCGGGGCTATTCTTAAGTTGGAAGAAATGTCTGTTTTTCTTTGTTCGTGGCTGCAATGTCCAGATGTAAGTATCCACTGAAGTTGAACATTAGTATATATTTATAAATCAGCATGTAGACAGAAAATTATTGGGTCAAGAGCCCGTGACGTGAAGCCACAAAGGAAACCCCGATATCAGTTTGCAGGTTTGGGGCATCAGAACACTGTAAACATATAGCAAAATTCCAGTACAGGTCTTCCATCCTCAGTCTTTGGAGGCACAGGTGTAATGTTCCTTCCGGCTACCGCATTGCCCCCCGCCGCCAAAAACAGGCATTAAATGGTGGAAGTCACTAACAAAACTAATATCCATGTGGTTCCTTGCAGGACTCATATAATTAACGGAAGGTATTTGAACATCTCATCTTTCGCGGGAGGGTGGTATGCAAAGCTAATAAATCAAATCAAATGATATCAAAAGCCAAGCAAGCATTGTGCGTGGCGTTTTCGGCATGTACTTTCCCAGGGTGTACGCGTCCGGTAGCTTTCGCTCCAAACATTTTGCCTGCGTCTATGACTGGCATCTTCAGAGGCATGTCACGGTAAGATGCGTTTCTCTCCGTGGCGCTATGTCACCCGTGGCGGCAGGTGAAACGTAAGGAGCAAAAACTGCCAGCCCACGGCCACACAGCCCAGAAAACCCACGACAGCCAGTTGATTTTGGCCACGAAAGCATTTGGCGTTTATTTTCCCTTTCACCTTTGGGAAGGGTGGAGCGGAAGCCTTTCCTGTGATATAACGGAGACCACAATTTAGTGGATTCAATCTAGACCAGGGGTCCCCAAACTACGGCCCGGGGGCCAAATGTGGCCCCCTGAAGGCATTTATCCGGCCCGCCAGGCATAGCAGCGATGGCTCCATTCATGTGCAGTGGGGGCTCGAGGGAGAGGAGGAACCGGCCCCAACGGCTGTTGATTGCAGTTACATGATGGCACCTCCAAATCTCCATGAATTTTCTGACCCAGAGTTGGAAATCCCTGCATGCAACGCCTCTGGGTTCGGGCCTCTTCCTCTCGCTACTCCAGTATGTGTTGTCTCAGGCTTCTGTTCCGCTTCACTTCCCATTGGCATCAGCCAGGCTGGCGAATCGCTCGCTGGCTGCTAGGGAGGAAAGAACCCAGGAAGATGCCTGATCCTGGGTTAGATGGAATGCTTCATTGGGAAAGTTCTGCTTTTTTTTTTACAGGAAGGTATTCTACAGCCTCCCAACAATATTGCTCACCTGTAATGATATACTTTTAGTCACTGTTCTAAAATAGACCATGACAGAAAGGCTGAAAGGTGAAATCAAACATTTTACAATCATTTGTGCATAGGAATTTGTTCATAGTTTTTTTTAGTCCGGCCCTCCAACAGTCTGAGGGACAGTGTACTGGCCCCCTGTTTAAAAAGTCTGGGGACCCCTGATCTAGACTAAAGCAGGGTCCTTGAGGAATCAATGCTTCTCCTCTCCCTTTGACAATACAGCGCTTGCAGCCAGTAGCTACATCTGTAAATCAGTTTAGAGCCACCATTTCCTCTGCACAATACATGCAACTAAAAACAAGATGAACATTGTATTGTCAAAGGCTGACGTCAGGAGAGAATGCTGATAGAACACGGCCATGCAGCCCGGAAACCACACAGCACCCAAGGTGAACATCCTTCCTTCTTTACGCTCAGCACTAACCAACCTATGGAAAAGCAGCAACACATTATCTCATGGCTGTCCCGATGTGGCACGATCCACCTTTTTATTCTGCGGCTGTTCGTGCCCCACTCTGCTTGCCTGGCGGAACCCGAACTCGCCCGGAAAGTTCAGTTGGTCCGTTTGTGTTCGGTCTATAACAGCTGGCGCGCGCACACACGCTTTATTTGGTTCATAAATTAAGCAAACTAGCTTTTAGCACCCGCTTCTTTTCCACCAGGTTAAACTGGTCCCTTAATATACCTTTACAGCACTTAAAACAAATCTGACGTTTCATAAAAACGAGTTAAACACCCTCCTAACCTGGCCTTAAACCCACCCACCCCCACCTAA
The DNA here is from genome assembly GCF_021028975.2 of Sphaerodactylus townsendi. Lineage (NCBI taxonomy): Eukaryota > Metazoa > Chordata > Lepidosauria > Squamata > Sphaerodactylidae > Sphaerodactylus > Sphaerodactylus townsendi. Next base: position 167,486,582 of record NC_059427.1, read on the forward strand.
TGATTGGAACAAAAGGTATACAGCCCCTGTGGGTCAGATATCCTGGCAGCTGGCTCATGGTCAACTCAGCCAGCCAGTCATTCCTTGGTCGGTAATGAGTACCTAGCACATATTAGGGGTAAAGAATAGCCGGGGAAAGCAATGGCAAACTACTCCTACAAGAGGCTTGCCTATGAAATCACTGCTTGCAGTGGTACCCCAGGGTCGGACACGACTGAAGGGGAAACTTTTACCTTTTATACAAGCAGGATTTTCCTCTGCTATTCCTTAGCTGCAGAATAATGGAATGGGATTGCCACATCCTAGCAGTAAGGGGAGACTCAAACCCCACGTGTACATGAAACAGGACCAAGTATAGGGGCTTGGAAGGGCAAACTGGGCTAGCTAGAAGATAGCCACTAGCAGTGATCAAGCTCCACATGGACGGCTTTGTTTGCTCAATGCAGGAAGCAGTTTAGATCCGGGGAAGCCCCATTTAGAATCACGTCGCCTGCAGGATCACAGCAGAATATTCCAGCCAGTGAGCGCTGCTCCCTCCCCGAGCCCCTTTGTGACTGGCTTTTTCCCCTTTAATCCGCGCATGACAGCAAAGCTTCTCTAGAGCTGCTGGCGTAATCCCCACTCCGGCACTGCGCCACTCACACCCGAGCCACTGGCTACATTAGCGATGAGGGAGCCGCTGCTGAATGCTGCTGTTCTGGGACAGGCTGCTTAACGGGATTAAGGCAGGGAAGCGGGCTCAAAGCTCACGGGTGGGAAAGCGGATGCTGGAGCAGCAGACCTTGGAGACCTACAGCGGCACAGCGGCCCAACAGAGCGCTTCTGGCCAGGGGAGAGGCTGCTGCGGAGGTTGGCTCAGTCCAGGAGCCCCTTCCGTTTCCACAGCAGAGTTTGTTTTCTGGTTCTCCCTCCAACAAGCTCGGCATTTTCTGAAAGCCGCTTGCAGGACCGAGGGAGACGGACAAGAGATTCTGTCTAGAGACGGAATGATCCTTTTGAGAGGCTCCGCCCGTCGGTGAAGCCGTCTTCTACTGAATCAGAACACTGGAGGTCCCTGGCCCCTCAATGATGCAGCTGGCCTCCACTCGGGCCAGGGCCTTTACGGCTCTGGCACCGCCTGGTGGAACACTCTCCTCCAGCTGTCTAACTCTGTGGGACCTCGTGATTTCACGGGCCTGTAAGACTGAGCTTGTTCCACCGACCTTTGGAGAGACCGTCAGCGAGGGAGCCCCCCCCTGCCCCTCCCTTTCTACCCCATGGGCCCTAATACCATCTGTGTCCCATTATTTCAGCATTAGGAGGTTTCGTAGAAGGGCGCTGGGCTGCATGTTTTAAGATATGACTGTTGTTTTAATTATATGTGTGTTTTTAGCTGATGTTTTATGTCTGCAATAATCGCTCTGAGTTCTCTCGATAGGGCGGTACACTAAATTTAATAAATAATAAATAATAATAATAACACGGGGCTCCGAGGGTGGCAGCATGTACTCAGACCGCCAGCAGCTTGCCAGGGCCTCCGGGCGAGGCCTTTCACATCACCAATGGCCTCTCAACAGGAAACACCAGGGACTGACCTGGGATTTCCTGCATGCAAAGCAGAGGTTCTTCCACTGAGCTATGTCCCCTCAAATGCCTTATACCAGAGGTGTCCAACTCTGGTACTTTAGATGTTCATGGACTACAATTCCCATCAGCCCCTGCTTGGCATGGCCAATTGAACTTCTGAGGTGACAGAGTTGGACACACCCCTGCCTTATACTGAACCAGGCCCTCAGTTTGTCAAGACCAGCACTGTCTTCTACTCGGACAGGCAGTGGTTGTCCAGAGCCTCAAGCAGAGGCCTTTCACATCACCCACTGCCTGGTCCTTTTTAACTGGACATGCCGGGGATTGAATGTTCTGCAAGCCGAGCAGATGCTTTGCCACTGAGCCAAGGCCCTTCCCGTCCCTGCCTTCTCTCTCACCCCTCCCAAACCGGCCTTTTCAGAGGCAGACAACAGGTCAGTTCTTCAAAGGGTGAAACCACAAAAAAGAACTCAAAACGCAGAACTACGAGAGAGAACACAGGCCAAAAAGCTAGACTTCAACCCCAGTCAATTCAGCCCAGCTTTCCATGAGGAGCTGCAAGCCATTCATTTAATAGACACCATAAAAGTTTGTCCAAATAAATGAACGGTTTCAGAAGGCGGGTCTCTTTTCTTCTGCTTGTCAAAAGCTAGACTGAACTGACTGTCTTTGCGTGGAAGTCTAGCTTCTTCTAGAACAGGGGGCATTCATTGAAAATGCTGGGGGGAAGAATTAGGACTAATCAAAGGAAACACTTCTTCAATGCTAACGCGTGATTGGCAGGCTTGGAATATGCTGCCACAGGAGGTGGTGATGGCCACTAACCTGGATAGCTTTAAAAAGGGCTTGGACAGATTTATGGAGGAGAAGTCAATCTATGGCTACCAATCTTGATCCTCCTTGATCTCAGATTGCAAATGCCTTAGCAGACCAGGTGCTCAGGGGAGCAGCAGCAGCTAAGAAGAAGGCCATTGCTTTCACATCCTGCATGTGAGCTCCCAAAGGCACCTTTGGTGGGCCACCAGTGTAGCAGCAGAATGCTGGACTAGATGGACTCTGGTCTGATCCAGCAGGCTAGTTCTTATGTTCTATGTTCTTAAGCCATTCATTTAATAGACACCATAAAAGTTTGTCCAAATAAATGAACGGTTTCAGAAGGCGGGTCTCTTTTCTTCTGCTTGTCAAAAGCTAGACTGAACTGATTGTCTTTGCGTGGAAGTCTAGCTTCTTTTTGGCCACTATTCTCGCTTGTTCTAGGGTTTTTCTGCTTCTTGTGACTATATAACATACATGCTGCTTTTGCATTCGTTGTGAGTTCTGGTTTTGGGTCATTGCTCCAGGGCTGTTACGGGCTAAGTGGAACGCGAACACGCCTAAATCCTTCCCCAGAAAGAACAGTCGAGGCCTGTGTTGGCAGGTGGAAGAGTTTTACTGTATCAGTGCATTAGGCTTGATGTTGCTCTTTGGCACTGAAGGCCGCGTAATAAACTGAGGAGGCCAAAACAAAGCCGCCAGCACCTCGGTGGAGACCCACGGTCCGCTCCAGGCGCCCTAGAAGAGTGAAAAGGGAGACAAGGAAGGTGACGGGGTGAGACAAGAAGGAAGGCAGCCAGAAAGAAGACAGTTGAATCTACTGGTGATCTACTAAGCTCTGATCCAGCTATCTGGGAAGGATGACACAGCAGCTCTGGCAAAGATGGCTGTCTGGGGAGACTCATGAGCCAGAAGGGCAGGTTGTGCCCACAGAGTCCAGGGATTTGCATTCAGGGTCAAATCAGTTAATCATTTACACCGGGGGTGGAGATGGTCACAGGGCAGGGACGAAGATGACGGCACCCTGTCATCCAGCAGCCATCCCTCAGGATTTGCCTGTCTTCTGCTGATCCAGGGAAAGAAGAAGAGTTTGGATTTATATCCCCCCTCCCTTTCTCTCCTGTAGGAGACTCTAAGGGGCTTACAATCTCCTTGCCCTTCCCTCCTCACAACAAACACCCTGTGAGGTGGGTGGGGCTGAGAGATCCAAGAGCTTTCGTGGACTAGCCCAAGGTCACCCAGCTGGCATGTGTGGGAGTGCACAGGCTAATCTGAATTCCCCAGATAAGCCTCCACAGCTCCAGCGGCAGAGCAGAGAATCAAACCCGGTTTCTCCAGATTAGAATGCACCTGCTCTCAACCACTGTGCCACTGCAAAGGTAGGCAGTCATTTATCAGAGCTTGTGGAAATTCTCACTCAAAATGCACTCAAAGCCCATGTCAGTCTACAGTAGAAAGCCGGATTTGAGTCCAGCAGCATCTTGGATATCATTCATCCATTTCCTTGGATATCAACAAGATTCCCACGGCAGAAACGTCAAGACTCAAGATGTCTGATAAAGGGAACTGTGATACTTGAAAGCTTATAACCCAAGAATCTGGGCAGGTCCCTAGAGCGTCACTGGACTTGAACCCAGCTCAACGGGCACAGGTGCCCCTGCAGGTGTGCCGACACCCCTGCCATAATATGGAAGAGCCAGGCCCAAAATACAGGCAGGAGAGGAGGTATTTTAGTGACACTCAACAGCAAGATTGTGCCTGAGTCTAGATTTGGCTCAACTACATGGATACCTCTTTCTCCAACTCCTTTAGTAGGTAAATTTTTCCTACTTCTAGCCTTTACAGGGCGAGGAAGAGAGGCTTTGTAAAGAATATGGTGGGGAGCTCTGGACTCCTCTGATGTGGGAGAGAGGAACTGACCAAAAATACTCCCTACATCAGCGGAAATGGCCTGCAGGTTCCAATCGATTGAATACAACATCAAGTTGAGCATCCTCCTCTATGCTTTATTTTCATTGGGTGATGCTTCCCTGAAGCCAGGTAGCATCTGGGTGTGGTGGGTTTTCTGAGCTGTGCAGCTGTGGTCCTGTAGATTCTTCCTGACCGCTTCGGCCAGCATTCCTGTGGCTGAAGTGGCATCTTCAGAGGTGTATCACAGAAATAAGTGTGCTACACACTGTGTCCAGTGTTACACATAGTGTGTAACAGACTTCCCTCTGTGATACACCTCTGAAGATGCCAGCCATGGATGCAGGCGAAAAGTTAGGAACAAAATCCACCAGACCACGGCCACACAGCCCAGAAAACCAGGCACAACCAGTTGAATCCGGCCGTGAAAGCCTTTGGCAACACCAGGTAGCATTGATTGCAGATCCAGCCCTAAAAGTGAATTACAGTGAACTGTAAACTCTAAGCTGAATCAAAGGGACACACGTTCCTTGGCCTTCAATCCTTCCCTGCTCTCCAGCTTGTCTCCCATCACTTGCAGGCACAGGTGTGTGTAAAGTGCCATCAAGCTGCAGCTAATATCTGGCCAACCTTGCAAGGGGCCTTCAAGGCAAGTGAGAACCAAAGGGGGTTTGTCATTGCTTTCTTCAGCAAGGCCTTCCCTGATGGTCTCCCTTCCAAGTATCAGTGCTGCTCAACTTCCGAGATCTGATGACACTGGGCTGTCCCACGCTTCAGGCAACTTCTCCCTAGAACTAGACACGCTCCGCCAAAATACTAGCTTCCATTTCACGGAAATACTAGGTATTACGTGGAGGACATCTTAATTGGGGGCAGACAATTGTTAATTGAGGTTTCCCGTTCTGCTGAGGTCAAGAACTCAGCCCAACATAGCTGGACCTCCGGAGGTCTGTCAAGATACACTCTTGTCACCTTGAGAGAACTCCATCACTCTAAATGGTGCACAAAAGTTATAACAAAGATTGGGGAATTGGGCTATGTGATAGTAATTCTCTCGAACATGCTGGTCCTCATTGAGAGACATTTGCCTCTGTCAAAGAGCTGCCAACTTAGGCAACAATGGATTATCATCAACTGCAGAGCTTGGCCAACAAATCCTTGCTCGCTCGCCAATGAACTTGGGCAATTCCATTGCGTGCAGGGAAACCCCAGCTCATTATAATATTGCAGAAATGCTTACCAACCCTATATACAGGAGAGCCTACATGCTGGCTAGATTTAACATTAAGGTTATCCTCATCGCCTTCCATATGAGTGAAGCACTCCCATGGTCTCCACCTTAACGACATGATGCAGCCAAGCCCCTTCTGCAGTCCAGGTGGAAGCTTGGATTCCAGCCTGCATTATGACATTCACTCTCCACTGCTCACTTTACCAGAATCAGATCCAGCTTATTATTACAAATCATTGACTCTATGAAAACCCTGACAGAGCTTGATAAAGTAAATATGCTCTTAAACTGCAATGACCTTGACTGTTGCCTCGCAGTGGCAAAGTTTCTGGCTGAGGTTTGCGAACTGAACTTATGATCCAGTGTGAAGTTTTAGCTAGTAATTTTAACTGTATTTATATTGTATGTTCTGTAGGCCAATAAAGGCTTATTGAAATTGAGATCCACTCTTGTCACGGGATAGGAGCAGGAACCGGCCAGAATAGAAACCTCGAGCTATTTAGATCTGGCTGAACACGAAGGGCGAGTTTGACAGGGTCGGCTGAGTCCTCCTCCACCCACAGCCACACGGCCCCCTCCCTTTACTCACCCGGTGGTCAACGTTGACTGTGAACAGGGGTTTGATCTCAGAGAAGTCCTCGTTGTTGCGCTGGGCCTGGGGGTGGGGAAGAATGGGTGACAGAGACACGGAGTTAAATGGACCTCCTCGTGGCATGGGGCTTTCTGTGCACATCTGGCCCCATCATGAGTCCCTGACATTGAATGCTCAGCAGGAAGAAACCAAGTGAACTTCCAGCAACTGCGAATAAGCAACAGCAACGTCATCTTCATTGGGACGGAGCCCTCAAAAATTCTGTGACAGCGGATGAGGCAGAGCATAATTTTTTTAACATGAGGCTAGAGTCAAGCTCACACCGGATCTGCGCCATCCATGAACTTTATTTTTAGCCCGCCTCTCTCGCTGAAGATATTTTCATTTTTTTTAAAAAATATTTTTATTGATATTTCGGAATTATTACAGATTTAGAATGTGTACTTTATATACATCCTCCATATCTTTTCCCCTTTTCCCTCCCTCCTCCCTTCTTCTTCTCTTCTTTTAGATGCAGCATAGCAGGTCCATTCCTTTCAATCTTCTTGTCCATTTTTCTTCTGTAATTCCAATTTCGCTTAGCCAGTCTTTGAATTCCATCCAAATCTCCTTCATGTCCTTTTGTTTTTCTTGCCATATTTGATTTCTTGACATTGTACCTAAAATTTCTAATTGTATTTGCTCCCATATATATTCCAACCATTTCTGCATTGTCCAGATTTTTTGTCCTTCCACCCCAATGCTATTACTGCATGGGTACTTCCTGATCATGAATTTGAAAAGTTTTTTTTTCTTTGTTCTACTGTAATATGATCCACTATACCTATAAATAGTACATCTATATTTATCTTTATTTTTACCTTTACATATTTTTTTCTATGTATTTTATCACACTTTTCCCACATATTTTTTGCACTTCTGTACATTCTAGCCACATATGGGTATATATTGCATTTTATCTCCACAATGCCAACATTTCGACTGAGTCCACTTATCATATATGCCAACTGTTTCCGGGTGTGTTCTATACCATTTTAATATTAATTTCTTCTCTAGTTCTGGCATATTTATCTATTTTATTTTTATTTATATTGTCTATAGTCCTTTTAATAAGCTCTATGTCTTTTCACTCCATCTTGTTGCCATTTTTTCCATTATGATTCTTATCATAAATCCTTGATCTTCTATCATGTTTTTTGTATAAACACCTAAGATTTGTCCTCCTTTCTTTTCCTCATATATTTTTGATACAACTTTTCATTATACACTCTTCCTCCCTCCTGGAGGCTTTTGTCTTTTCCCAGATTCCTCTTAATAGTAACCAGTTTTCTTTAATTTTCTCTCTAAAAAATTTGGAAACGGTATTAATTCTCCTCTTTCATTGTACAGTTGTGCTACCTTGTATATTCCCTTTGTCTATGTAGAGATCTTATTGCTTGTGTTCCTTCCCTGTCCAACCATGCTCGCAAGTGGTGTCGCATCCAGTAACCCTGGCATCCATTTTCCCTTCCATTTCTCCCAGATTTCCATTGATACCCTTTCTAGGGCCTTTTAATTTTGTCTTTCTATTTTTGAACAACTTGAATATATTCCAAAGTTACCCGTGTTCAAATTCTATTTCATTTTCAACTTCATCCATCTGTCTCTTTTATCTATTTGAATTCCCATCAAACTTTATTTTGAAATGCCTCATAGTATTCCCTCCTTCTGTAATTCTTTTGGGAGCCCCAGCCCATTAGTTTTGTAGGACATATAAACTATTTTATTCATCACTCTTGGTTTCTTTGATTAAATGCCCATAATTTAATTTTCTTTGTCCCATTCTTCAAATTGTTTCTTCTTAATCTCTAACGGCAAAGTACGGGGCCATTAGATAGAAGAGTTTTGGCATTATACACATTTTAATGCTACTATTCTCTTAGAAATAGATAGGTTCTTCTCTACCACTCCTTTAATTGCTTCGCTATTTTTTTTTCCATATTATCAGAATTATATTTAAACATCTGTTCCTTCTTGTTTGTTAATGTTATACCTAAATATTTAATCTTCTTCTTCACCATTTCCTTCCCTAGTAGTTTTTTTCTATATTTATTCCCAGGATTTCAGTTTTCTCCATATTAACCACCAAACCAGAATGCTTTTGAAAGTCTTCTAATATTATTTTTAATTCTTTTAAAGTTTCTACAGGATTAGTTGTTATTAGTAATAAATCATCTGCAAATAAATTTATTCTTATTTCTTCTTTATTGATTTTATAACCTTTGATCCTACCGTTATTTCTAATTCTATCCGCTAGATATTCCATTGCTACTACGAATAATGATGGAGATAGCGGACATCCTTGTTTCACACCTCTTTCTATCCTAATTTCTTCCGACCATCCATTGTTTATCATAATCTTTGCTTTATTGTTTTTGTATAATTCTTTTAATATCGTTATTAAGCGCTGAAGATATTTTCAGGTGGGCAGCCACGCTGGTCTGCAGGGAAAGAGCAGGATTCAAGCCCAGGAGCACCTGAAAGGCCAACAAGGTGTCCCAGGGTTATCCTGGAAATCTCATTCGTCTTTAAGGAGGTGCTGGGCTTGAAGCTTACTCAATGAGTCCGCCCTGGAAGAAATCCCTTGATTTCAGGTACGAGCAAACAGGAGAGGGAACAGCTGTCAGGCCCCGCCATCGCGGGCCTGCCAAAACGCACGTAACATGCCTGGGCATGTCTGGCTGCAGCTGGACTCATATCATCCTTGCCCAAGGCCAGAGGCCTCTGTCTTTTGTTTCTGCTATAACGTAGTGAATAGAGCAGGGGTGGCGAACCTATGGCACGGGTGCCAGAGGTGGCACTCAGAGCCCTCTCTGTGGGCACACGCAAACAGAGTCCCCCCCCCCCCCGCCACACACACACATCTAGGCTGGCCTGGGCCACTGGGCTCGATTATTAGCATTAAACCTGAGACCTAGTTTTGGGGAAGCAGTGTAGATAACCCTGTAAAGCACTGTTAAACCCCACTGATTTTCATGCGAAGAGCTAAAGTGCGATCCTTTACCTGGGAGTAAGCTCAGTTGCTGGCAGTGGGGCTTGCTTCTGAGTAAACCCTCCTAGGGTCGTGTTTCACCCGTTGGAAGAGTTGCACGGTTGCTTCAAAGCAAAGCCACCGACTACCACCAAGCTTACTCCCGAGTAACGCACGCCTCAGAGCCAACTGTTTTTTCTAAACTTAAACCTCAGTGTTCAGGTTCAATTGCCGGCACTCTGCGATAAATAAATGGGTTTTGGGTTGCAATTTGGGCACTCGGTCTCAAAAAGGTTTGCCATCACTGGAATAGAGCTTCCCAGCTCTCCCTATCTGTCTTTCTCTGGGAGTAGCCAGGCCATTCCCAAAACAATGTAACTACTGCAACTGTCTTCAACTGTCCTTTCACATGCTGATATTGGGGGAATGCAAAGGTGGGGGCAATCCCACTCCAACCATACTGTAATCTCAAGGTTTATACTGGGGGCCAGGGAGCTGGGACCTCAGTCTCAGCTACCTGGCCATAGGGTACTGACACAGTGCTAATAAAGCTCTTGAAGGCATTCTTGAGTCTTGTTATTGACTGGGGTACTAGACCCTTACAACAGCACTCTGCAGTCTGTTCACAGGCCCCTCATTTTACGTCAGACGTGTTTCTTTTTTAAAAAAATACACTAATGAGGGCTAGAATGGGGTTCAAAAAAGAAGTGGGCCATGCAATCAAGCCAAACCGTATCAGCTAGAAAGTTCCTTTCTAACACACCTACAGAATCTCAGCCATCAGCTTTCCCTCAAAGCTGTGCTGAAATCCTCAACAGCAGCTATTTCTACTTATTTATTGACATTTTAATTTTTTTTATTTTATTAGATTTGATATCTCACCCTTTCCTGGCTCAGAGCAGCTAACAATATTCAAAAAACATCACATTCGCTATATATCACAATAAAATCTTCTATAAAACAATAGTTTCACGACTAAAGCTCCATAATGACCATCTAAAATTTCTACATGTTCTTACAGCACCAATATTTACAATATTTAATTTATATTGCCAATTAAAATTAAGTTGAGCTTATGATCCAAAATTCCCTCTTCCCCCTCCCTGTATCACTTTAGACCACGTCAGGGGGAAGGGAGGGTAGGGGACGGGTGGGTAGGTGGGGAAGCCAGCTAGTTGGGAGAGTTGTTGCTGCCTCCACCATAGGCCCGGTGTAACATCTCTGTTTTAACTTGGTCTCAGCTGAGAGAGTTCTACCCGGCCGGGGCAAGAGTCTTTCGCACTTGGACTTAAGGCGGATAACACAGAGTGAGCGAACGTAATCAACAAAATGGGACATTTCTCCAATGCATGCCCCAAGAACCCAACTGGCTAAAGCCCCAGGACAAACCATGTTCTCCTTCCACCCACCAGGGGGCAATCTCACCTTGCGCAAGATGCTGTAAGACTCCTCGTCGAAGAATTTCACCTCGTAGGTGCCCGAGCGGGCCAGTTTGTGCTCCATGCTCCAAGAGACCTGCCCGAAAAAGGGTCATTGGGTCAGGACTCAGAGCGATCAGACTCTCCCCTTGACCTAGCCAGGGACACGTGCATGTCACGTGGTACGTGCAGATGTACCACCCGCTTCAGTGGCCAGGGCAACGGCACGCCAGACGAGCCAATGGTTCGGGGTGGCAAGATTGCTTTAGCATGGAGTACACTATGGAAAAAGCCACGGGATCAGACCCACCATAAATCCAGAGCCATGCGTTTGCACAGGGGGGTGAAGGCTCCCTCCCTGCCTCCCAATCAGGCAACAAAATGCCTGCTAGTCTGTTCCAACATTGCCAGCCTTAAAGATGCACCCGAGGGTACAGGTGAGCTGCTTGCTTCAATGGGAGTTAATTGGGATAATGTTTTGCATCATTGCATTGCTATCATTGCTGATTATAAGCTGTAGTTAGTGGAGAGAAAACATTCAATTGTGGAGCAACAGTGGCGCAGTGGTTAAGAGCAGGTGCACTCTAATCTGGAGGAACCGGGTCTGAGTCCCCGCTCTGCCTCTTGAGCTGTGGAGGCTTATCTGGGGAATTCAGATTAACCTGTGCACTCCAAAACACACCAGCTGGGTAGCCTTGGGCTAGTCACAGTTCTTCGGAGCTCTCTCAGCCCCGACCACCTCACAGGGGTTTATTGTGAGGATTGGGGAAAGGGAAAGCCCCTTTGTAAGCCCCTTTGAGTCTCCTTGTAGGAGAGAAAGGGGGGATATAAATCCAAACTCTTCTTCTTCTCATATCCTTGTTCTGGCATAGGGAGTACCAGCACAGCGTCCATAAGCAACCAGAGTTGCCACCAAGTGCCTTTAGAAACTTGGCGGAGCTTGGTGGGCGAGAGAAGGGACTGGAGGGTGCCATGGTGCCCACCTGATCTGAAGCTACCATTACACGCCTATGGTGATCCAGGATTTAACATCATATCCAAAACTCTCCCACTCTATCAGGGTCCGGTTACATCCCTCTCCTAAGAGGAGAAAACGCTGCATATCCTTACCTGATAGCGGCCGACATCTTGACCCCGAGTGACAGGAAACTGCTTGCCGTTAACATCGGCGTAGAGGGCAACATTCTAGAGAGGGAGAGAAACAGATCGACACTGACACGAGCTTGCGGGTCGTCTTCTCTCAAGGGAGACAGAACAGAATCCCTATTTCGTCACAGTTTGCAAGCTGAGCAAGCAAAGACGGCCACAGTTCGCTTTTTTGATGGGAGACCGCCAAGGAAAACGACGGTTGCTATCCAGAGAAAAGCAAGGGCAAGCCCCCTCTGCCCGTCACTTGGCTTGGTTCCGAAGTCACCTCGAATTGATTGAAATTTGATGGCACACAATAATTATGAATCAACAATGAGGACAGGTGCACCCTCCTTCAGTTTCAAATACCAGAACAGCCCTTGGGTTATAAGGCAGACTCGACATTTGGCAGAAATAGCAAAAGAGCTTGTTTCAAGGCCTGATGCTATTGCATGTGAGCTCCCAAAAGCATCTGGTGGGCCACTGCGAGTAGCAGAGTGCTGGACTAGATGGACTCTGGTCTGATCCAGCAGGCTTGTTCTTATGAGGGTTCACACAGCTCAGACCCCAGTGGGATTTCTGCCCTTCCCAAATGCACGTGTACCACCCGCTTCAGTGACTGGAGTGACAGAACACCAGGCCAGCCAATGGTTCGGGGAGGTCAGATGCTATGGCATGGGGTACACTATGAGAGGTCCACGGAGCAGGACCTGCCATAAATCCAAGTCATGCAGCTGTTGAAAAACAAGGATTCCCCCTATTATCCCATTGGCACAAAAACTGGCACCCTCCCTCCCAATTTCCAGCCCCATTTCAACCTGACCAAGTTAGAACTCACCTGAGCTCCGTTTTTACAGGTGAGAGAAATCTCAACGACAAAGACAGTCTCGGAAGATATAACAGCATCTGAGGTAGTGTAGTAGGATGGGGAGATGGTTGGCTCTGTGCAGGTTTCGGCTGATGGACAAAAGAAATCGGCTTATGATTAAGACCAGGGGTAGGGAACCTGCGGCTTGAGAGCCGCATGAGGCTCTTCTGCCCTTGCACTGAGGCTCCACGAGCCGAGCCGCTGGTCCCATCCTTGCCTGCCCTGCAGGTAGCAGGGCGGGCGCACCAGCTGCCCGCGGCTGGCTGGGCCGCGCCGCGGGCTTCCCCTCTCGCCTGCCCCGTTGGAGCGGGGTGGGTGTTCCCGGCGGCCGGCAAGGCCGAGCCATTGGCCCCATCCTTGCCCGCCCTGCAGGCAGCAGGGTGGACGCATCCATGCGCTTCTCAGAATGAGCGAGTAAAAGGTTAAAAAAACCCAATATATACAGTGTTATCTTTATTTTAAATGTCAAAAATTATTTGCGGCTCCAAGTGTTTTCTTTTCCCGTGGAAAACGGGTCCAAATGGCTCTTTGAGTGTTAAAGGTTCCCTACCCCTGATTAAGACTTTCAGAGCCAAATGAAGAAGACCTCGGCTTCTCAACACAGATCTATGGAAGCGTCAGAATTTATCTCAAGGCATCTCGGGAATCCACTGCTCACCTGCTGACAAGATGTATCATCATCATCATCATCAATTTTATTGAAAGCCATAGGCTATTACAGTATTACAATATTGTTACATTACAACTTCTGAGCCAACTTGTTATTCCAACAGGTAAGGAAAAAAAGAAAAAAAATTCACTAAAAATCCATCATTGAACACTAAATCTTTCCCTTTCCCCCCTACAATATGTCTGAATTGTATTCCCACCTAACTTAAACCAGTTTAGGTTTGATCATTTGCTTTATTACATTGTTGGAGCGAATCTTTGTAGCTGCCAAGGCGAATAGGCCAACCCTATAGGATATATAGGGATCCAAATCCGCAAGGAGAAGGTATAATTTGTCTGAGTCATAATATACCTGGGACAGGGATATAAAACTATTCAAAAACTTAGCCCTAGGCTCTGCGTACAGGGGGCAGTTCAGAACATAATGAGGTAAATCCTCTACTTCCTGTTTGCAGATACAAATTCGTTGTTCAGCCTGGTATTTTGGCATATCTGCCTTCTAAATAATTTGTTGGCATTGTTTGAAATCGCAATGCTGTCATAGCGTTCCTTATCTTAAACTGAGTAATGCCAGCAAGATAGGGGGCTCTGTGATGATCCTTTTTAAGGTGACTATACCAGGGAGCAAACTTGGAATGTAAAATAATAGACAAGATGTATCAGGATGATGGCATCTAAGCCACAAGGAAAACACAAATAACCCATCCCACCATTAAGAACAAACCCAAATTTAATGATCAGTAGAATCCAAAATTCAGAGCACAAACCTCTTAAGGGCTGAGTCTATCTATACATTAAATATTTTAACCATGCGTTCTGGGAGATCCATTTGGCTCTCCTCCCATTTTAAGAATGATGGAATCGGCTCTTTATCAAACATTTGTGCAACTGGAATCCCAATCAGCATTAGGTTTAGGTGTTGCTAGGTGGAGAATGTTTTATATTATGATTAATTTATTATGTCTTATATTTTGTTTTTTTTATGTAACTTTTATTTTTAAAATGTATTGATCACTTAGATTTAAGAGAATGCCCACCACCGGAGGGCTCTGGGCGGTGTACAGCGCACTTTAAAACAATATAAATGAAACAACCTACAATACAAATATGGACTAAAACCAACGTTCCAATATACACATACATTTTTTAAAAAATCAGATGGTTGGATGGCATCTCGTTACATACTGTGAGGATTGGCTAGATGGTAGCACACAGAGTAGGGGATGGCATGATGTCCACGGCTACCCCTCTCCACCAAAGTCTGGTGAAACAATATCGTTCTGAAGGCCCTGCAGAACTGCAAGGTCCCGCGGGGCCCGGATGGATGATGGTAAGGAGTTTCACCAAACGGGGACCAGTGCACTAAAGACCCTAGCCTGGATAAAGGCCAGCCGGATTGCAGAGGTGTCCAGGACCACCAATAAGTTGGCCTCGGCGGAACGCAGGGGCCGAGTGGGGATGTAAGAGGACAGACAGTCCCTAAGGTATGCAGAAGAAATCTAATGGCTGCTAGCCACAGTTACTATAGTGAACCTCCACATTCAGAGGCACTAAACCTCTGAAACTCAGTGCTAGAAAGGAGCAGAGATAACTCCTGCCCATTTGTTGGCTCTCTAGGGCAACTGGCTGGCTTTTGTGTGGAAAAGAATGCTGAACTAGATGGCCTACTGGTGGGGTTCCTGCCTTTGAGTTGGGAAATTCCTGCAGATTTGGGGCGGGTGGGGGTGGAGCTTAAAGAGGGCAGGGATTGGGGAAGGCCAGGGTCATACAGTCCACTCTCCAAAGCAGCCACGTTGTAAACTGGAGTGCTGCGCTCAAAAGCTCTGCCCACAACCTACGTTTGATCCCAACCAAAGTCAGGTTCAGGAAGCTGACTCAAGGTTGGCTCAGCTTTCCAGGGTTGATCAGATGAGCACCCAGCTTGCTGGGGGTAAAGTGTAGACGGCTGGGGAAGAAAATGGCTAACCCCTCCATAACTATCGTCTCCCCAATCAGCATCGTGATGTGAGGTCACCCCATGGGTCAGTAATTACCTAGTGCTTGCACAGGGGAATACCTTTATTTATCAAAATTTACCCCCTGCCTCATTCAGGGGTCTGCAACCTGCGGCCCTCCAGATGTTCATGGACTACAAATCCCATCAGCCCCTGCCAGCATGGCCACCACAGGTTGCAGACCCCTGCAAAACGGCTTGCACAGATTAAAAACTACAGAAAGCCACAATAAAACCTCATAAGTAAAATATAACAATTAAAATGAGAAAAATGACATTAAAATCACTGCACTCGACCATTCCCTGAACAGCAACTGTCAGTTCTCATGAATAGATATTTTAATTGTTTGCTGATTACTTTGATTCAGTTTAACTGTTTACATTAACTACGTTCGCGTTTATTCAAGTAGCTGTAAGCCACCCTGAGCCTAGCTTTAGGCTGGGGTCGGGCGGGATAGCGTCTGTCGTTGCCTAGAGGAATGAGAGGATTAAGTCGTTTTTCCCGCTCAACAGCATATAAAGGCATGAAAACTTTGTTCAAGGGGCAGGACTCTTTCCCTCTCCAGGCTGGCAGGAACCCTAGGAACTCTGGGAGATCTCCGTTCCCTATCTGGAGGTTGGCAACCCCCTCCCTCGCATGCCACCCCTCCCCTCCCTCTGGTAAGGTGTGTGGGCCATGTCCAGATGCCGGGCCCCCTCCCCTCCCTCGCATGCTACCCCTCACTCCCTCCCCTTCCATGCCACCTCTCCCCTCCCTCCCCTCCCTTTGATAGGGTGGGTGGGCCATGTCCAGATGCCGGGCCCCCTCCCCTCCCTCGCATGCCACCCCTCCCTTCCCTCTGGTAAGGTGGGTGGGCCATGTCCAGATGCTGGGCCCCCTCCCCTCCCTCGCATGCTACCCCTCACTCCCTCCCCTTCCATGCCACCTCTCCCCTCCCTTTGATAGGGTGGGTGGGCCATGTCCAGATGCCGGGCCCCCTCCCCTCCCTCGCATGCCACCCCTCCCCTCCCTCTGGTAAGGTGGGTGGGCCATGTCCAGATGCTGGGCCCCCTCCCCTCCCTCGCATGCTACCCCTCACTCCCTCCCCTTCCATGCCACCTCTCCCCTCCCTCTGATAGGGTGGGTGGGCCATGTCGATGCTAGGCCCCCTCCCCTCCCTCGCATGCTACCCCTCACTCACTCCCCTTCCATGCCACCTCTCCCCTCCCTCCCCTCCCTCTGATAGGGTGGGTGGGCCACGTCCAGATGCCGGGCCCCCTCCTTCCGTCTTCCTTGCATGCCACCTTCTGCACACACAGAATAACGCACTTTCAATCCACTGTCGGTGCACTGTAAATCGGGGGGGGGGGGAGGGGTGTCTTCGCCTTTTCAGCTTCCCCACAGCCCTTTTAAGGCCACAGGGGAAATACGAGCCTTGAGAAAGGGGCCGCAATTCCGGGTTATCTCCAGTCCCTGCCTGGAGGTTGGCAACTTTGAGCACTAGCCCGACCCAGCCTTGAAAAAAGGGGGCGTTTAACCCTTTCCTAATTCCAGGTCGTCCTGCAGAGGAGGAGGAGGAAGGAAGGAGGCTCGCCACGTACCTCGCGCCCCACTCAGCACGAGCAGCACGGACAGCAGCCCCGCCGAGCCCCAGCCGGCCCCCGCCATCGCCAGCCCGGAGAAGAGAAAAGGCCTGCCGTGGCACAGCCCGCCAGGCGGAGCATGCCGGGAAGGCTCCCAGAAGGCCCTCAGCCAATCGGCGTCTTCTCTTCGTCACGTGATACGGGATGGGACACGTCGCTTTCTCACAGGGAGCAGAACAGCGCATGCTCAGCTCGGGTTCGTCCCTCGTTGGGGCAGTGGCGCATGCGCACCTCGGTTCTGTCCCTAACTGCTATGGCGGACAGTGGCGCATGCGCAGCACGGCTTCCGCCCCATCTAGGATAGGGACAGTTTGCCAACGGCAGGAAAGTCTTTGATGACTCTGTCGCCTCCTGAACGCGACTGGTAGAAAGAGGCGCAGCCTTTATATTTTTATTGGTGGAAGTTCGTTGGGTGGCTTTGGGTCCATTCCACGCTCACTCTGGCCTACTTCGCAGGGTTGTTGTGAGGATAACCCAAAGTAGGGGCGTAGAGGAAGTCGACAACTCCAGTAATACATATTTGGTTTACATTTATATTGAGGTACAATCTCTGCGTGGGCCCGCGTACATACATTCTGTCTCATTATAGTCATTAAAAGAAATAACGGGATCAAAAGTTCTCTCCAGACAAAAGAAGTCTCTCTGTTCCCTCGAATAAATGCTAAAATGGCCACCAGGGAAAACATGCATGAGACTGGACCCAATAAGCGGTCCTTTTCCAGTTTGAGCATGCGCATTGATCGGAGTCGCCGCACTTGTCCTTTTTTTAATAGACCCGTTTTTTCCCCCTTGAGGACTGAAAGCATCGCGAGATTTGGAGCCACGAATGCTTTCACTTCGTTTTGTAAGCGAGAGTTGGGAGCTAAAAAACGCGCCCCCGCCCCCCCAACAAGAAATTCCGCTAACCGACCACACGGCCCAACCAATTAAAACGCTTGTCGTCATAGCAACCGTCGACGGTGGGTTTTTTATTGGAGGTTTCGCCACGTAGCATTTCTGATTCGCGAAATGCGGTGAAAAGGGCGGGAATAAGAGAACAAGATTCCGGAGTGGTAAGGATGAGTTTGGGAGGGGTAGGTAGACAATGATTGGTCAAGGTAGGGAGTACGGCGGACGGGATTGGCCCGAGCCTGGGTTTGTAGGCGGGTCTCATGGAGGGGAGGCTTTCCCTCTTGGAGTGGAATAAGCCCCATTGCTATGGCAACCGCTCCCTGGGGCGGCTTTGGGCTGCGGGCGACCAGTTGCTGATACCTGGCAGTGGTGGCGAACCTATGGCACTCCAGATGTTCATGGACTACAATTGGCCATGCTGGCAGGGGCTGATGGGAATTGTAGGCTGTGAACATCTGGAGTGCCATAGGTTCGCCACCATGGCGAGTGGCGAATACGAGTTTAGGGAAGGGGGAGCTATATAAGATGATGCCATAAAAAAAAAAAAATCACAATCTGTGGATTCAGAAGGCCCAGCAAAGTGTGGGGAAGCCTCACATTTCTATAGGCGTACGTGTGTGTGTATACATAAAATCAAATACATAAATACCATAATATATAAATATCTGTGTGTATGTGTGTATATATATTTATATGTGCCATATACATTTGTGTGTGTATCAGTGACATATCTGCCCAGGGACGGGGGTACCCTCTGTCCCGGGTGCCACTAATCTGGTCATGTGGGGAGGGGGTGCAAAACCTGCAAGACGCCGTCTACTCCGCCCATGCCATCATCGAGGTGGGCGGGTCCAAGGAAGCCCGAGGACACGCCCCCCAGCCTCGCCCCTCCTCCCAGCCTGCAGCATGCAGTGCCTTCTCCCCTCCCTGCCCCCTTTGCTTTTATAAGCAGGGGGGTGGGCCCTGCCCCCAGGCATATCGGGTGGGGGGTGCCCGGAGAAAGGCTTTCTCTGAGTGTCATTCCCCCCACCCCCATACGCCTCTGGGGTGTATGTACCCTGTTTCCCCAGAAATAAGCCCTAGCACAGTGGTGGCGAACCTATGGCATGGGTGCCAGAGGTGGCATTCAGAGCCCTCTCTGCGGGCACGCGGGCACAGAGTTCGTCAAGTGATAATAGTGTAATTATTTCAGGGAGATTATTAGCATTAAACCTAAGACCTAGTTTTGGGGAAGCAATGTAGGTAACCCTGTTAAGTGCTGTTAAACCCTATTGATTTTCATGGGAAGAACTAAAGCGCTATCCTTTACCTGGGAGTAAGCTCAGTTGCTGGCAATGGGGTTTGCTTCTGAGCAAACCCTCCTAGGGTCGTGATTCACCCGTTCGAAGCATTGCACAATTGCTTCAAAGCAAAGCCACAACTACCACCAAGCTTACTCCCGAGTGACGCGCGCCTTGGAGCCAACCGTTTTTCTAAACTAAAACCTCAGTATTCAGGTTAAATTGCCGTGTTGGCACTTTTCGATAAATAAGTAGGTTTTGGGTTGCAGTTTGGGCACTTGGTCTCGAAAAGGTTCGCCATCACTGCCCTAGCATGATTTTTCGGAATTTTTGGAGGATGCTTGAAATACACGCCCTACTCCAAAAATAAGCCCTTGTTACAGATTCCCTGGCGCAGCTGATCTGGTCATGTGGGGGGGGGGTGCAGAATCATGGGGAAAAAAATAAGACCCTGTCTTATTTTCAGGGAAACACGGCATATATTTATGCATATGCATGTATATACACACATATTAATCAGATAAACTTATACAAATAAAGGAGAACATGGTGGCATTTTAAATATGACCTGATTTATTCACACATACAAAATGACCATATTCAAATAATTTGAAAAATAGGCCATCTTAAATATTACCAAATGTAATAAAAAATACAAGCTGACCATATAAAAATAAATGAAGTCAATTCCACCAAATTCGTTCAAATTTACAGTTAAATGACATCCCACCAAATTCATTTAAATTTACGCTTTTTAGCAGGCTAAATACCACTTCCATTTGCAGAACTTTCCAATTGACATGACCCGTTGTAGCTTGATGGTACAGACATCTTTATTGTTGATTGACTCCTCTCTCTTCATTTCTCTTCTGCTTTTCTCATTGAGACTCAAGGCAGATCACACAATTTCAAAAATAACGCAATCAGGACACTTTTTGTGGTTTTCTTGCTGTCAAGTCATAGCTGACTTGCGGTGACCTTGTAGGGTTTTCATGGCTAGGGACGTTCGGCGGTAGCCTGCCACTGCCTGCCTCCACCCTGGTGTTCCTTGGAGGTCTCCCCTACAAATATTAGTCAGGCTCAAGGTACAGAGTATATGATTGGCCCAAAGTCACCCAGCAAGTTTCCATGGCAGAGTGAGGACACGATCCTGGGTTGCCCATCTGGTTCTCATAAGCATCACAATAGAATATAATTTGAAACAATTCATGCCATTATGCTGCCACCTTTGGGTGAAGGTTGAGCTCAGTTAAGAGATGCTGTTTGGTGTACAGGGTTGTCAACTCTGGGTTACCAAGTTCCTGGAGCTTGGGCATGGAGACCGAGGAGGGCAACCTTGGCAGACTCTAATGTCATTGAGCTCACCCTCCAAAGCAGCCTTTTGCTCCAGGGGAATTGATCTCTGTTATCTGGAGATCAGTTGTAATTCCGAGAGATCTCCAGGCCACACCTGAAGAACTGCAGCCCCAACCCTCCCAGTGAGGCGGCTCAAGCACTGGCGTAATGCCCATTGGGCAAGGTGGGCAGCTGCCCAGGGCATCACCTTGTGGGGGGCATCAAAATGCTGGGTTCGTTTTTGGGTATTTTAGTGGTTTTTCATTTTTGGCCTGAAGGGGGCGCAGTTTTTAGGCTAGCGGCACCAAAATTCCAGCGTATCATCAGGAGACTGTCCTTATGCGACCCCCCAAGTTTGGTGAAGTTTGGTTCAGGGAGTCCAAAGTTATGGACTCCCAAAGGGGGTGCCCCTATCCCCCATTGTTTCCAATGGGAGCTAATAGGAGATGGGGGCTACAGTTTTGAGGGTCCATAACTTTGGCCCCCCTGAACCAAACTGCACCAAACTTGGGGGGTATCATTAGGGCAGTCTCCTGATGAGACCCTGAAAGCTTTGAGACTGTGCCTTCAGAAATGTGCCCCCCACAGCCTGCAACCCCCATTGACAGCAATGCAGAAAACTCAATGCAGACAAAGATTCTTGGGCAAATTTCTAGGATGTTCCTGCAGGGGGTGCATTTTTGGATGTATCGGCACCAAAATTTCAGGGTATCATCTGGAGATGATGGCACGCCCCAAGCTTGGTGCAGTTTGGTTCAGGGGGGCCAAAGTTATGGACCCTCAAAACTGTAGCCCCCATCTCCTATTAGCTCTGATGATATGCTGAAATTTTGGTGCTGATATGTCTAAAAATGCACCCCCTGCAGGCACCAATGTCCTGGTGCAAAAAAATTTTTGGTCATGGTGGAGTGGCCGCCCATGGGGGGGGGGGGCATCCAACTCAGGTTTTGCCCAGGGCTACAGTTTGCCCAGGGCTGCCTCGTTACGCCCCTGGGCTCAAGTCTCTCCTTTCAAGGTCTATCTCATTATCGGTATAAAGCGTGTGGGTTGGGGGAGGGAGCAGCCTCTCTGCTGAAAAGAGACGATCCTTCTCAAAGGTAGATTCCCCACTGGCCAAATATAAGAAACGTAGGACATGACGTAAACCATTTGGGAGGGGGACTTCGCACAGGTCCCGTTCCCAAAATGAGTTTGGCTGTTTTATTCCCTTCAATCTGGGATTGTTGCAAATCACAAAACCTACGATCCTTTTGCACAGTCCCGGGTTGGAGGTGCTCCTCCACAAACACAACAGGCAGGAGAGATGTTATTCCCCTCCTTTCCACCTGTTCACTAAAAGTTCTGTGCTCTCCATTGTCAGGGGGAATCCGCTCGCCCGCCCACCAAATTGCCCAACAGGTTGGGGGCAGATTCTCTAAGCGCCTGACAGGGTACAAAGTCCCCGTGCACATTTTCTCCCGTGGCAGTGAGGATGACCAATCTACGGCAACATGTTCATTACTGCCTGGCCAATTCAGAGGGGTCCCTTTTCCTGCTTTTTGTGAGTCGCAAATGTGGAGCTACACAGGTGCATCTGATGGGACAATCGGCAGGGCTGCAGGGGTACAGTTCTGTGTGCCTGCGCAGCTACGCATGTGTGGCAGGAATTTTTTTTTTTAAGAGAGAAGCGTCTCCATGCGAAAGCGTGAAAACCACCCAGATTATTTCCATGGGCTCCAATCTCTGCCTAAATGGGTGGAAAGCACACGTGTGAACAGAAAAAAGGAAAATAGGTTCCTTTATAACGACTGCAACCCATGATACGTACATTGTGCAGAATCCACCCAAGTGTGGGGTGGTTTCCTACAGGAGTATTTGCAGGATTGCACCTTAAGTAATCTCCTTTGCTTTTTGTCCAGTGGCAAATAACCTAATAAAAGGAAACACTTCTTCACGCAACGTGTGATTGGTGTTTGGAATATGCTGCCACAGGAGGTGGTGATGGCCACTAACCTGGATAGCTTTAAAAAGGGCTTAGACAGATTTATGGAGGAGAAGTCGATCTCTGGCTACCAATCTTGATCCTCCTTGATCTCAGATTGCAAATGCCTTAGCAGACCAGGTGCTCAGGAGCAGCAGCAGCAGCAGGCCATTGCTTTCACCTCCTGCAAGTGAGCTCCCAAAGGCACCTGGTGGGCCCCTGCGAGTAGCAGAATGCTGGACTAGATGGACTCTGGTCTGATCCAGCAGGCTAGTTCTTATGTTCTTAACCTCAGCAACAGAAATGTCTTGGATTAGAAGCCAACGGAAACGGAAGATTAGGCATTGATTGAGTCAGTGACCACACAGCAAAGATAGAGATCAGGCGCCAACCGCAATCTGCGTCTGGAGGGGAAACTTTGCGTAAGCAATTTGGCGGAAAAGAACCATGCAGGCTACATTCCCCCTCTGTGAGAAGCATGTTCCCCCTTGAAGGCACTTTCCTGAAATGTTGAAATGCTGGGAGCGAAGCTTTCCCCTGTCAGCACTAGAAAAACGTGGAAGTTTAAGGCAGGCGTCCTCGATCGTTTTGAGCTTGTGGTCACCCCTGGAAGCCTGGGATAAAATGGCGGGCACTGCAGCCAAATGGCTGCCAGAAAATGGCTGCCACCTCTTGCTTCCGGGCACACAGTGCTGTGGAGGCAGCTTTTGCCCAAGCAGCATTTAGAAATCTGCAAAGCCAATCACTGAAGTCGGCCCAGGGGGGTCACAAGGAAGAGGCGAGACGCGGTGATATCATCTGGTGGAGAGAGCCAGCAGCAGGAAGCGCGGTCCTTGGATCCGGCAACTCTACCGTGTGCTAGGCCCTGGCACCTTTTATTAGGGTTTACAATAGGGGCGGTAATATGGGCGGACCGGGAGGCAGGAGAGCGGGAGAGTGGGAGAATATCATATGATACATGACATCATGGGGTTGCCTACGTGCGGGAGGAAACGCTCGCGTCTGGGTCTAATCCATACCTGGGGGCAGGCGCTCCTTTGTCCCTTTGTCTGGGACACCTGGTGACCGTGAGTCAGGTAGTTCATGACCTGTGACTCACGGGGGTCTGGGGGATGGGAGAGCGTGTGCGCCCAGAAGGACACAGATGGCACAGTCATTCCATGCGCTCTTTCTGAGGTTCTGCTGGGTTCGCGGGGCTCACCCCTACAAATCACCTCTCCAATGGCCAGTCAGAAACCTTGCTGGGAAAAGCCTCACATGGGCAGCTGGAAAAGTATTGGTGGGCACCATGGCAACCAGAGCCACTGTGTTGGAGAAGCCCGAAATGCACAGCTGTGCCAGAAGATGGCAAGGGATTCTGGTGACGTTTTTGGCAGCATGCTTGTCATCTCAGCATCCTCAGTGCCGTGCCCTTGAACACATGAGGCCAGTCGATGTACCAGGCCAGACCCTTGACCTGTCTGGGTCAGCACCGTCCACTCCGGGAGGCAGCAGCTCCCCAGGGAATCCGGCCGGGGGTCTTTTGCATCAACTGTTGCCTGATCTTTTTAATTGAAAATGGCAGAGGTTAACCTTGAGACCCGGGGCCAGCCGTGGCAAGCCCTGACACGGGAAATTCTGGTGAGGCCCCCAGCCCCTGACCCCTCCACTCACGCTGCCACCTGCTGTACCCCTGGTCCCGAATGCCCAGCATCAGTGAGGGCCATGCACATTGGTGGCATTGCTAATGGCAATGGCAGCAGCACCCCCAGCTGATACACAGGCCAAAGCTGTCAGGGAAAGGGTGTGAAGGTCGTCCAGGTAACTGACCATAAGACATGGGAGGGCTTCGGAATGAGAGAAAGATGCATAGACAGGTAGGGAAATGTAGGGGGGAGGGTGGAAGGAAAAGTAGGAGGGGAAGAGGGTGGCTCCTGTTTCCTTAGAACCCCCCCCCCCCCCCCGCCCCCAGAAAAAACCTGGAACTAACCTTCTTTGTACAAAACCTGGCAAAGGCTTCAGAGCAATTAGCAGCTGCAGACAGGCGGAAATACAACAAGTCAGAGGCGCCTCTCACTGCATGCCCAACCTGTTGGATTAGCCAATCAAAAAACTGCAAAAAGGCACAGGACAGTGACGTTTAGATTTTTATGGGGTGGGTTCAGGGGGCGGGGCCATGCCCTCAACCGCCCCTGGGGGCATGGCCATGCCTCCCCAAGCCACGCCCCCACCCTCAGTGCTTATAAAAGCAGCTTTCCGAGGCCAGGGACGACAGACCCCCCTGCCCCGCCCCCCCTGCCCCCCCCCCCCCCCGGCTAGGCTCCCAGCCGGCAGCCAGCAGGCCCTTCTGCCCTCTCCTCCGGGCAGAAGCGTAGCTAGGGAAAATGGACCCCAGTGCAAAATCTGAGTTTTGCACCCCTTCCCCCCATGGGCGGCCACTGTGATGCTGGAATCCACCCCCAAACAGCATCACTTTCAATGGTATTTCAATTAGGGAGCCCAGATTCTCCTTTTAAATCCACCTTAAAGGGAGAATCTGGGGTCTCCAGTTAAAACAACATTGAAAGTGATGCTTTCAAAGTGATGCTTAAACAGCATCTCTTTCAAGGTTTAAACTGGGGACCTCAGATTCTCCCTTTAAATCCACGCCGAAGAGCGTGGATTTAAAAGGAGAATCTGGGGAAATTTGGGGGGTGCCTGCTGTCAGGGAAGCAATTGTTAAGCTAGCAGCACCAAACTTTCTGGTTATCTTTAGGAGACCCTTATGATGATGCCACCCAGGTTTGGTGAAGTTTGGTTCAGGGGGTCCAAAGTTATGGACCCTTAAAGGTGTAGCCCCCATCTTCTATTAGCTCCCATTGGAAACAATGGGGGATGGGGGCACCCCCTTTGGGAGTCCATAACCTTGGACCCCCAGAACCAAACCTCACCAAACCTGGGTATTATCATCAGGAGAGTCCCCCAAACAATCCCTGAAATTTTGATGCTGCTAGCTTAAAAACTGCGCCCCCTGCAGGCCAAAAACTTAAAAACACTAAAAAACACAAACGGAGGCAGAGCTTCGGACATGTAATGGGAGGGTTGAACCCGGGAAACCCCCCCCCCCCTTTACCTACATCCTTCGCACAGGAGCTCCACCCAGGATAACAGAGAAAGGGGGCACCCTCGCTAAAGGACGGAAGGATAGTCTGCTCCCCTCCTACATGAGTCAAACATGTATTCCCCATGAGGACAGGGAGCAACAGAGTTTGGTTCGGGCCCTTTTCTACCTTGTACAGGGATCTATGCCCTCACCCGAATGACCCAGGCTAGCCTGATCTTGTCAGATCTCAGAAGCTAAGCAGGGCAGGTCCTGGTTAATACTTGGATGGGAGACCAGACCACCAAGGAAGGCCAGGGTTGCCAAACAGAGGCAAGCAACAGCAAACCCCTTCTGGTTGTCTTCAGCCCGAGCTGGATGGCTAGCAAACCACCTCTGTTCATCTCTTGCTTTGAAAACCCTACAGGGTCACGATAGGCAACTGCAACTAGGAAGCATTTTCCACCATCAAATAGATCAGTCCATAACGAGCAATTCAGTAGACCTTCTAGGGCTGTCGGAGTTAGTGGAGGCATCGCAGACAGCTGAGTCTACATTCTTGGAGTTTGACAAATGGCTTGCGTTCTCCCCACCACTCTGCATCAGAAACTTTGTTTTGGGTTGGATTTCTGTTGCCTGTAATGGTGTCTGCCTAATGTCTGTTCCTTGAAGTGGCTTTCCTGCTTTTGGCTTTTGAAGTGGCTTTTGAAGAGATTTCCTTTAATGTTCACTGTTCTATTTTATTTATTTTATGGATTTTATCTGTATGGGTGTGCGGAGCAGCATAGTACAGCTTGATCTCATCCTGTCTTGGCAGCTAAGCAGGGTTAGTATTTAAGGCAGAAATCGATTTTTCTTATTCCTGCTCACACTTGGATGGGAGACCACCAAGGACCACTCTGCAGG
The DNA here is from genome assembly GCF_021028975.2 of Sphaerodactylus townsendi. NCBI lineage: Eukaryota > Metazoa > Chordata > Lepidosauria > Squamata > Sphaerodactylidae > Sphaerodactylus > Sphaerodactylus townsendi. Next base: position 167,512,831 of record NC_059427.1, read on the forward strand.
GGAAGGCAGTGGCAAACCACCTCTGCTTCTCATCTGTCTTGTGAGCCCCGAGCTTGGATCACCATAAGTCTGTTACAACTTGATGGCATTTACATGTCTGCATATTTTATTTATATTAGATAAACTGCACCAAGCTCTGTAAGTAACAAATAAACGTTGTAAGTAAATAAATATGCAGAGCTGGCCTGTTACTCATTTATTGTTTTTCTGTCTGCCTTTCTTCTAAATCAGGGGTCCCCAAACTACGGCCCGGGGGCCAAATGTGGCCCCCTGAAGGCATTTATCCGGCCCGCCAGGCATGGCGGCGATGGCTCCATTCATGTGCAGTGGGGGCTCGAGGGAGAGGAGGAACCGGCCCCAACGGCTGTTGATTGCAGTTACATGATGGCACCCCCAAATCTCCATGCATTTTCTGACCCAGAGTTGGAAACCTTACATGTGGCAACGCCTGCTCCGCCCTTCCCTCTCAGCTACTCCATGTGTTGCTCTTAGGCTTTCTGTTCCGCCTCACTCCCATTGGCATCAGCCAGGCTGGCGAATCGCTCGCTGGCTGCTAGGGAGGAAAGAACCCAGGAAGATACCTGATCCTGGGTTAGATGGAATGTTTCATTGGGAAAGTTCTGCTTTTTTTTTTTACAGGGGAAGGTATTCCACAGCCTCCCCAACAATATTTGGAGCCCACCCTGTACTTGACATACTTTGGTCACTGTTCTAAAAATAGACCATGACAGAAAGGCTGAAAGGTGAAATCAAACATTTCACAATCATTTGTGCATAGGAATTTGTTCACAGTTTTTTTTAGTCCGGCCCTCCAACAGTCTGAGGGACAGTGAACTGGCCCCCTGTTTTAAAAGTTTGGGGACCCCTGTTCTAAATGTTCTTCCTGACATATCAACTAAGACAGACCTGGGCATTATACGGCCCGGGGGCCACATCCGGCCTGCCGGATGACCCTGACTGGCCCTTATGACAGTCTTGGCCCTGGCCTAAGAAGACCTGTTTAGAACCGCGCTGCTCATGTTAACCCTCCCCCTTCCCCCCTCGTGCAGTGGCTTCTGGGGCGATCCCCTCCTTTGAAAGCCCCGCAGAAGCCGGTTGCCCTGGCTGCCTGCTTCTGCGGGGCTTTCAAAAGCGCCAGTCGATGAAAAAAGTCGGTCAAGGGACTTAAGTCTCCCCACTTGCTTGATTGTCACAGTGGACAACTATGCAGGTAGGTTAAGCCTGTGATTCTTTGTGCCAAATAGTGCTGTATGCAGAACTGTTGCCACTGATTCCAAGTTGATCTGTGCACCTGTCTGTCACTTATCAGCCCCTATTATGCAGAATTGAGTCCAGCCTTTTGGCCCGGCCCTCCACAATATTTTCTGTTTCTTATGCGGCCCCGTGGAAAAAATAATTGCCCACCCCTGAACTAAGAGAATCCAAATCCTGAAACCGGCCACTTTTTAGGAAAAAAGCAACTGGTGCAGTTTCCCAACATCACCACCAGGTGTCTCTGTCAAACCAGAGAAAGGGGATGGGTGGAGGGAAGGATGGCTGCGGCTGACTAATCAAAAATATTTTGGACTCACTAGGCGAAGAAGCCAAATGGCATGTTCTACAGACACTAATGTGGGGGTCCCCAAACCTTTTGAGCCTGGGGGCACCTTTGGAATTCTGACGGGGGCGTGACGGGTACCGCAACAAAATGGCTGCCACAAAATGGCTGCTGCAGGAGGTGGAGCCTGCTGCAAAATTATTGCCACGGCTTAACTTTAGTAACACAGTGCAAAGCCTTGATGGTGTAGTTAGTAACACAGTGCAAAGCAACATTTTTTAAAAATCTGCACAGCCAAATAGTCAAGTAAGCCTTGATTGACATAAGAAATATGGGAAGTCAAAAATAATAACAAGGGGTCAAAATACAATTTGCAGCTCTAAGCAATTCACTGAGTCTCTATAACTGTGGTGGCGAATCTTTGGCACTCCAGATGTTATGGACTACAATTCCCATCAGCCCCTGCCAGCTTGGTCAATTGGCCATGCTGGCAGGGGCTGATGGGAATTGTAGTCCATAACATCTGGACTGCCAAAGGTTTGCCACCACTGCTCAATAATATCTAATAATAAGTTTGCAACTAGTGCACAATGTGCAGGATCCTCATTTAAAAGGAAAAGTATCTTATGGAAGTCCTCAGCCAAATTTGTCAATCTGATATCTTGCAGGGCAAAAGCACTACCTGGCTCTACGCACATTCCAAAAACAGTGGGGTGCTGTGTGGTTTCCGGGCTGTATGACCGTGTTCTAGCCGCATTCTCTCCTGACGTTTCGCCTGCATCTGTGGCTGGCATCTTCAGAGGATCTGATAGTAGGAAAGGAAAGCAAGTGGAGTATATATACCTGTGAGTAAAGGTCAATAGGTGAGGGCATCTGAATAGGAGTGGCCTGGCAAGTGAGTAACAATGGAGATAGCAAGGTCAATAGGTGAGGCATCTGAATAGAAGTAGTCTGGCCTTTGTTCCCTTTGATTGTCTATAGTCATCCTGTGTGTGGAGCTGATTAGTCACTGTCTTGACTCTAGTGTTTTTCAAAACTGGCAGCCAAATTCTGTTCATTTTCATGGTTTCTTCCTTTCTGTTGAAATTGTCCATGTGCTTATGGATTTCAATGGCTTCTCTGTGTAGTCTGACGTAGTGGTTGTCAGAATGGTCCAGAATTTCTGCGTTTTCAAATAATATTCTGTGTCCAGGTTGGTTTATTATGTGTTCTGCGATTGCTGATTTTTCTGGCTGAAATAGTCTGTAGTGCCTTTCGTGTTCTTTGATTCGTGGTTTGAGCGCTCGGGCGTTTGAGTGGATTCCATGTATGTAGAAAGCTTGTCCGCAGCTACATGGTATGCGGTAGACTCCTGCAGTAGCTAGAGAATCCCTCTTATCCTTTGCTGAACGAAGCATTTGTTGAATTTTCTTAGTGGGTCTGTAGATTGTTTATAGATTAACAGTTGGTGAACTCCAGAAAAGGGGTTAGTGGGCCCATATGTCATGATCAGTCCCTGTTTGATCTTGCCATGACTCCTGTCTCCTGCCCGGGATGTGGGAACCTTTCTCTTCTCATTCCTCATCTCTGATGCATTCTCTTTGCTTCTCAGCTCATTAGACACCTGCTGTTATAGCACTGTCAGTAGTGCAAAATGTAGGTTGTTTTGATATGGGGACGGGGGGAGGCGGTTTGTTCTTCTCTGGACCGTGGGACTGGAGGGGTGCCATCCCCTCTTGGGAACTGGCAGTCAACAATGGGGTGACGTGACATGGGGAATGACGTGGCTGCAACACTGGCTATGCTTCGTTCTGGCACTAGAAGTCTAATTGCTTATTCCTGATAACGAAATCAACTGCATTCAGAGTCTTGTCACCCCTGGGGACAATGTTGGGGATCCCTTCTTAATTCATCTGACCTATAATCCGTCTCCAAGTTCCACCCCACACTGATGCCAGCGCAGATTAGACTCGCCACTCTTGCCCTGTAATAACATATGGGGAGGGGGAAGAAAGATCTGGCCTTCTGCCACTCTCTAAGCATCCAAAACGTGTCTGCAGAAGAACGATGTGTCTTTAAGTGAGCTCATTCCCAGTCGCTTGCTGGCCCCTGCCTGTTCCCCCCAGAAATAGGCCTTCTTAATCCTTTAATTCACTTCAACACTGTTATTTACGTGATGGGGAATAAATCACAGGCCTCCTTTCTTTCTTGAAAATGGACTTTTATGGCTTTTGGATGCATCTGGTTTTGGCTGCCCCTAGATGGCCAGAAGCGATTGCCACGGTTAACCCCCACTTTGCAGGACTGAGGAGGGTCCCTCATGATAGTCCAAATGTGCAGGGCCGGCCAACCAGATTCGAGGTGTTCTGAGAGAATGTGGCTGGTGAGGGTTCGAGAAAGAGGAAGCCGAGTGGCGCCGTTGCCACCTTTAGTAAAAGAATCGGCTGAGGTCGGCTTTGCTTTCTCGATGGCAATAAAAAAGGGCTTTTAAAAACAGGTTCGTTTTTCAAATGCCCTCACCTATTGACCTTTACTCACAAGTATATATACTCCACTTGCTTTCCTTTCCTACTATCAGATCTTCTGAAGATGCCAGCCACAGATGCAGGCGAAACGTCAGGAGAGAATGCTGCTAGAACACGGCCATACAGCCCGGAAACCACACAGCACCCCAGTGATTCCGACCGTGAAAGACCTTCGACAAAACAGAGTTAACTTTATAACTTCAGATGTAGGTGCTTACTAACATGTAAGCAATGTCTATCTGACCTGTCTGGCTTTCAAGATGAATTGAACCACCTAAACTGAGCTCTACAGGCTAATGGTTACTCTACTACAGACATCAGAAGAGCTGCAAGACCAAGAACAAGCCACATGAACAACGATAAAGAGCCATCTAGAGGGAAAGTGTTCTTACCATACATCAAGGGAACCACTGACCGCACAGGAAAACTGATGAAGAAGCATAACCTACAAACAATCTACAGACCCACTAAGAAAATTCAACTAATGCTTCGTTCAGCAAAGGATAAGAGGGATCCTCTAGCTCCGTGGTGGCGAACCTCTGGCACTCCAGATGTTATGGACTACAATTCCCATCAGCCCCTGCCAGCATAGCCAATTGGCCATGCTGGCAGGGGCTGATGGGAATTGTAGTCCATAACATCTTGTGTGCCAAAGGTTCGCCACCACTGCTCTAGCTACTGCAGGAGTCTACCGCATACCATGTAGCTGTGGACAAGTCTACATAGGAACCACCAAACGCAGCGCTCAGACATGAATCAAAGAACACGAAAGGCACTACAGACTATTTCAGCCAGAAAAATCAGCAATCGCAGAACACATAATAAACCAACCTGGACACAGAATATTATTTGAAAACAGAAATTCTGGACCACCCCTGCCCCCCTGCCCCTCTCCCTCCCCTCTCCCTCCTCCTCCCCCCTTCCCCTTCCCTCTACTCTAGTTCCCTGTGCTGAGCTCCTTACCACCTATGGGACCTCCTCCCCTCCTTTTTTAGTGGGTTTTAATAAGGATTTGTTATGGATGCTGTTTTTATATGCTGATTGTCTTACATGCTGTTTGTTCTCTTTTAAATGGTTTTAATTGTATCTGTTTTAATCTGTTGTTCACCGCCCAGAGCCCTTCAGGGGTAGGGCGGTATAAAAAACTCAAAAACAAATAAAATAAATAAAAATAAACCACTATGTCAGACAGAGAAGTCATTGAAATCCACAAGCACATGGACAATTTCAACAGAAAGGAAGAAACCATGAAAATGAACAGAAAAACACAAATGAAATGAAAAACACAAGAGTCAAGACAGTGACTAATCAGCTCCACACAAACACAGGATGACTATAGCCAATAAACAAAGGAAACAAAGGCCAGACTACTTCTATTCAGGTGCCTCACCTATTGACTTTGACTCCATTGTTACCCACAGGCTACACTTCATTGTTACTCACTTGCCAGGCCACTCCTATTCAGATGCCCTCACCTATTGACCTTTACTCACAGGTATATATACTCCACTTGCTTTCCTTTCCTACTATCAGATCCTCTGAAGATGCCACCACAGATGCAGACAAAATGTCAGGAGGGAATGCTGCTAGAACACGGCCATTAACTCTGTTTCTTTGCTTGAGCAGACACAACACCACCACGACCATGGGCACAAGACAGCAGATAGGTACCAAGATGTAAGCAAACATACGGTGATGTAGATGTGTGACAGGAAAGAAAGGATTTCTTATTTTATCTCCATGTAACCCTCCCTTCATCGTTAGTAAACTCATATATAGAAAGCAACTGTTACACACACACACACACACACACACACACCACAACACATTGTGTGTGATTCTTTTGACCCTAATCCAGGAGTATCCAACCAATGGCACTCCAGATGTTCAAGGACTACAATTCCCATAAGCCTCTGCCAGCATGGCCAATTGGCAGAGCTGATGGGAATTGTAATTATGAACATCTGGAGGGTCATAGGTTGGAGACCCCTGCAGCTTAGGGATCCACAAACCTTAGGGATCCACAAACTTTTTGAGCTTCAGGCACTGTTGGAATTCTGATACCGGGCAATGAGCACCATCACAAAATAGCCACCACAGGAGGCAGAAACAATCACAAAATGTCAGGGAGCGAGGTTATATCTAACCCTCACAGTATCTCTTCAACATTTCAGATAGAGACTTTCCTTAGCTGGATACCTTTTAACCTGCACAGGTAAACAGAAGCCACGCAGGTGGTGGTGGAAGGAGATTGTAAACCCCTTTGAGTCTCCTTGCAGGAAAGAAAGGGGGGATATAAATCATCTACTACTACTACTACTACTACTACTACTACTACTACTACTACTACTACTACTACTACTACTACTTATTGATTGATTGATTGATTGATTGATTGATTGATTGATTCAATTTCTATACCGCCCGATCCCCAAAGGGCTCCGGCCGGTGAACAACAGAAACCAACAACAGACAGGAGCAAATCACACATAAAATATAAATACATAGGCTCCATCTCATGTCATCAATAAAATAACTTAAAAACAGCGAGAACAAATTAATACATGTATGAACAGGCGTCCAAACCCAAATTAAAACCTACCCCCAAGAGGTGGGGAATGGCGGGCCCCTCAATATGAGGGGACCCTGATGTAACAGCCCCAAGACAGGGGCAATAAAGAGCAGTAAAGGGGCACCATATCAGCGGCCGGACACTCCAAAGGCCCGGTGGAACAACTCAGTCTTACAGGCCCTGCAGAACTCACCCAGGTCCCGCAGGGCCCGGACAGCTGGAGGAAGGGTGTTCCACTGGCCGGGGCCAGTGCTGTAAAAGTTCTGGCCCGTGTGGAGGCCAGCCGCATCATCGAGGGGCCGAGGATCACCAGCAGATTGGCCTCTGCTGATCGCTACTACTACTACTACTACTACTACTACTACTACTACTGCTACTACTACTACTACTACTACTACTACTACTACTACTACTACTACCACCACCACCTTCCCCTTGAGGGGGTTAGCACTGGCATTTTCTTCACCATTGGTAGTCCTTAAATCTTCAAAGACGGGGTCTCCAATAATCTCCCATTTTGCGGCGGCTTGACCAGTTCATCAGTGACCAATTATGTTTCAGTGTTTGTATGTGCATTGCTTTGTACGTGGGGCACTGTATCCTTTTAGATATGGTTTGTACTCATGTTTATTCATTAAGATGCTTTATTAAAACAGCCCTTTAATTGCCTGGCATAGATATCATTGCCTGTAGCAGTGGTGTGGTAGGTTTTCTTGGATTCTGATATTTTTCCGCTACAACATTTTCTTGTGCTGTAATATTAAGGGACCTCCCCCAATTCAAGGTCAAGTTGTCTAGCCCCCGTTCCCCCATAAGCCCTTGCTGGTCACACATGTGATTCGATAGATGGTGCAGCTTGACTTGGTGAGCGCCAGCAAGCGAGAGAAAGCACCAATTGGTGTGTTTGCTTCTGAAATCAGCTTTGCCAGTTTAGGCCTGGAAAATGATCCTGAGCATTCAAGAGTTGCACAGGAGGGACAATCATTCCAACCAAAACAGCTTCCCCCGTTGGGGAACTCCCGTCGCAGAAGAAAATTTGATGCTCCTCGTTTATCGGACTCTGAATACAAAGGCCCGGTTTTGTATCGGATTCAGCAATCCCATTTGGAACATCTGGGCCCGTGGTCAGAGAACGTGTCGCGTGGGATTACGAGATGATCACAGCTGCTCAGCGGAAGTATCTTGTTCCTTCGTTTTCCCGGTGCCGGCTGAAATTGTCCAGCTGTCCGGAAATATTCGAGGAAGCCTGGTTTATCTATACTTTTGTGTGTGTGCATGGGTGTGTGTATGAGAGAGAGAGAGAGAGAGAGAGAGAGAGAAACCAACTGGCCAACAGAGGTAAGATTCTGACCAGATGGTAGCAGCAGGAAACGAACCAGATGGTGGCAGCGAGAAGGGCCTAATATAGTGGAACATCCTTCCTCCTGGCCTGAAATTGCAGGCGGAAAGGCAGGCGAGAGATGCTGGTTTCTCAGCCAGCTGCTGCGCCTGCCAAAGGGAATAATGCCCAAAGAAGGGAAGGTTGGCACTCCAGAGCGTCACTCTGTGGGATGTACTGCTGGGGTTGTGCCCAAGGCTTCCCAGGGGAACGAAGCTCTAAGCTCACCTGAACTTCTCTGAACTTCTCTAAACTTGCTGAAGACGAAGAGGATAGTAGGCAGGCCTGCGCCGTGCAAAGTGCAGAAAAGAGCAAACATTATGATGGAGGAGGTGCAGAAAAACTTTCCCTACAAGGAAAAGCTGAGGCATTGGAGCGCCTTCCGTTGCCAAGAACAGGGAACTAACTCAGGTCAGGGGCAGACTTAGCTCTTTAACTTACTGGGAAAGTTCCTGGTGGATCACAGCCCCAGTGGGCCAGAGTGAACAAGCCACCTTAGGTCCCCACTGCGGAGAGAGGTGGGGTGTAAGAGACTTTTAGCTAGCTTTTTGTCTGTCTTTTAGTATCTTACACCCCACTGCTCTCCCCAGTGGGGGGGGGGAGAAGAAGAAGAAGAAGAAGAAGAAGAAGAAGAAGAAGAGGAGGAGGAGGAGGAGGAGGAGGAGGAGGAGGAGTTTGGATTCATATCCCCCCTTTCTCTCCTGCAGGAGACTCAAAGGGGCTTACAATCTCCTTGCCCTTCCCCCCTCACAACAAACACCCTGTGAGGTAGGTGGGGCTGAGAGAGCTCTCAGAAGAGCTGTGACTAGCCCAAGGTCACCCAGCTGGCGTGTGTGGGAGTGCCCAGGCTAATCTGAATTCCCCAGATAAGCCTCCACAGCTCAGGCGGCAGAGCTGGGAATCAAACCCGGTTCCTCCAGATTAGATACACGAGCTCTTGACCTCCTACGCCACTGCTGCTCCATGCCTAAGGTGGCGTACATAATCCTTTCCTCCATTTCCCCCTCACAACAATCCTTCAAGGTGGGTTACTGGCCTGAGGTACCTGAGCCAACTTGTGTGGCAGAGTTGGGATTTGAACGTGGGTCTCTTGGATCCTAGTCTGACAGCCTAACCACGACACACCACTGCTTGGATTCCCAGCAGAAAAGGCAACGGGCGCTTGTATGAGCCTTTCGACTTGCTGAAATTATCTTACTGTTGTTGTTACATTCTCCCCCCCCACACCCCCCCCCCGGCCCCAGCTTTGAATCCAGCTTGGATTTTTAGACCCCGCTTCCAGCAGCCACTTCAGCTCCTCGAAACCTTCTTGCCGGAGCCCCAGCAGATGTTTATGCGTTTGAATGTGTGTTCAGTGCCTTCTTCGGGAATCCTTTTTTAAAAAATTCTTGACTCATTACTCCAGATTGGAGGGACAGGGTGTTATGGCTGCGCGGAGGATAAGGATCAATGCCGGAGCCCATGGGAAGGGGGGCAGTCTGGGTATGTGACTCCATCGTTGTGTCTGGGAAGATCAGGGTCCATGGATTCGATCGTCACATGTTGTCATTTTTCCTGTTATTATGGCTAAGATTCTAAAACCTGGAACGGGCTCAAACCTTTCTGGACCTTGGAGAGGTGCTGAGGAAACCAAGCTAACCTTTGCTTGTTTATATAGGATGAGTTGAGACTTGTATCATATCGGTTTTGCCGTGTCTTGTGCACAGATAATGTTAGGGAACTTGCGAGTTCTCCCAATCGGCTCTGCCAATTTCCTTTTGCATCGTTTTTGGAAATCGAGACGGCGCCAGTTAAACATTATTTTTCTAAAAAACTAATTCAAAGCTTTTGTGTCTGTGTCTTGGTTTCTAGGTACTGTTATGCAAAGAAGAAGAAGAAGAAGAGTTGGATTTATATCCCCCCTTTCTCTCCTGCAGGAGACTCAAAGGGGCTGACAATCTCCTTGCCCTTCCCCCCTCACAACAAACACCCTGTGAGGTAAGTGGGGCTGAGAGAGCTCCGAGAAGCTGTGACTAGCCCAAGGTCACCCAGCTGGCGTGTGTGGGAGAGTACAGGCTAATCTGAATTCCCCAGAGAAGCCTCCACAGCTCAGGCGGCAGAGCTGGGAATCAAACCCGGTTCCTCCAGATTAGATACACGAGCTCTTAACCTCCTACGCCACTGCTGCTTTACATATTTTCTACAGCAGCTTCGCTGTTCAAACTGTGCTGTCTAAATAAGTATGCCAGAAATGGGAAAACAAACCCTAGCTTCATAAACACCAAGACAACTTCAACAAGACTCTGAAAATTAGCAAAGCTTGGCTACCAGTACTCAGGGGCGTAATGCCCATTGGGCAAGGTGGGCAGCTGCCCAGGGCACCACCTTGTAGGGGGCATCAAAATGCTGGGTTCGTTTTCAGGTATTTTTAGTAGTTTTCCATTTTTGGCCTGCAGGGGGCGCAGTTTTTAGGCTAGCGCAGGGGTAGGGAACCTGCGGCTCTCCAGATGTTCAGGAACTACAATTCCCATCAGCCCCTACCAGCATGGCCAGCGGCACCAACATTTCAGCGTATCACCAGGAGACTGTCCTTATGCGTTATGGACTCCCAAAGGGGGGGCCCCCATCCCCCATTGTTTCCAATGGGAGCTAATAGGAGATGGGGGTCCATAACTTTGGCCCCCCTGAACCAAACTGCACCAAACTTGGGGGGTATCATTAGGGCAGTCTCCTGATGAGACCATGAAAGTTTTGAGACTGTGCCTTCAGAAATGTGCCCCCCTCCCCAGCCTGCAACCCCCATTGACAGCAATGCAGAAAACTCAATGCAGAACAAAGATTCTTGGGCAAATTTCTGGGATGTTCCTGCAGGGGGTGCATTTTTGGATGTATCGGCACCAAAATGTCCAGGTATCATCTGGAAACTGTCCTGATGGGACTCCCCAAGTTTGGTGCAGTTTGGTTCAGAGGGTCCAAAGTTATGGACCCTCAAAAGGGTAGCCCCCATCTCCTTAGCAAAGAATGAGGGATGGAGCACCCCCTTTGAGGGTCCATAACTTTGGACCCCCCTAAACCAAACTGCACCAAACTTGGGGGGGGTTCCCATCAGGACAGTTTCCAGATGATACCCTGAAATATTGGTGCCAATACATCCAAAAATGCACCCCCTGGAGACTGTCATGATGGCACCCCCCCAAGTTTGGTGCAGTCTGGAGGTTGGCTCTGGCCAAGCACTGCCTGTAACAAACATGCTAATTTTCTGTCTGTTCTGCCCCGGACAAAAGCCCCAGGCCCGGGTCGTACTGCTCAGCAGCTCTTCCCGGAAACTGTTCCAGCTTCCGAGATTGCAGGCGGCCTCGTCTTGCATGCTGTCAGCCCGGTCTTTGCAACCGTGAATGCTTGCTCAGCTTCGAAAACGAGAAAGCACCCAAAACAGCTGCAGGCTGTCTGAGCCATGTGTGGGTTTCTACCCTCCCACGCAGCACCAGCTAGCCCGCAGGGAACAGACACTGTGCCATTTCCTGGCAGGGACTTATTTTAACTAAGCCACTCGGTTTTAACCATTCTTTAGCGTGTTTGAATCGTGCAGTCTTGGCTTTTCGCCCTACCAGAACGTGGCCAACGCTCAGCTCCCTGGCAGAGGGCCCAGTTCTTTTGAAGACAAACATGTTTCGAAAAGCCCAGTTACAGCTGGAGGAAAGTTTGTTTCCCTGCCTGCGGATCGCCTGCCTAGTTAGCCAGAAACAAAGGAACGCTGAAGCTTTCCTTAGAGCAGGGGTGTCCAACTCTGGGGCTTCAGATGTTCATGGACTACAGTCCCCATCAGCCCCTGCCTCAGAGGCATAGCTCCAAGAGGGCGGGGGGCGTGATGCATTGGGCGCGTGCCCCTGTGGGGGTGTGGTGAGGGCGTGGCGGGACGTTCCGGGGCGGGACAGGGGGCGGAAGACGCACCACTGCACCGGGCGCTTTCCCTCCTTGCTACGCCTCTGCCCTGCCTTAGAGGTTATAGTTCACCAAGCCGGACAACTCGTAGCTCCGCCACTGGGTCAGGGATATGTGTTTTCTGGATACCTTTTGAGCTTTTAAGGTGCTAACCCAGTAGGAGGCCAAGTTTCATCTAGCAAGAGCGGAGGTTAAAACCAGCTCCCTTTCTGGGACAAATTAAGGCCGAATGAACTGGGGGCGGCATTGAAGAGATGAAAGGAAAGGAGCTCTCAGCACAGTTGTGTGTAAAGTGCCATCAAGTCACCGCCAACCCTGTAAGGTTGTCAAGGTAAGAGGCGTTCAGAGGTGGCTTGCCGCTGCCTGCCTCTGTGTAGCAACCCTAGGCTTCCTTGGTGGTTTCCCATCCGAGTGCTAACCAGGGCCAGCCTTACTTAAGCTTTTGTGATCATGATGTTAGCCTGGACTATCCAGGTCAGGACACCAAGGAACGATCCATTCATTCCCCTCCCTTACATGCCACCCTCCCCTACCTCTGCCAGGGTGGGTGGACCATGTCCAGGTGCCGGGACCCCTCCCTTGCATGCCACCCCACCCCTCTCCCTCTCTCCCCTCCCTTGCATGCCACCCCTCCCCCTCCAATTCCAAAGCCTTTATTGGCATTATACCCCTCCCCCTCTAGGGTGGCTGAGCCATGCCCAGATGCTGGGCCCCCTCCCCTCCCTTGCATGCCGCCCCTCAGTCCTTCCCCTTCCCTTGCATGCCACCCTCCCTCCCTCCTCTAGGGTGATGGGCTATTTTCCCAGATGCTGGGCCCCTCCCTCCCTTTGCATGCCTCCTCCTCTAGGGTGGGGATGGGCCCATGTGCCCAGATGCTGGGCCCCCTTCCCTTCCCTCCCTTGCATGCCACCCCTCATTCCTTCCCCTTCCCTTGCATGCCACCCCTCCCCCTCCCTCCTCTAGGGTGGATGGGCCATGCCCAGATGCTGGGCCCCCTCCCCTCCCTTGCATGCCGCCCCTCCCTCCTCTAGGGTGGATGGGCCATGCCCAGATGCTGGGCCCCCTTCCCTTCCCTCCCTTGCATGCCACCCCTCATTCCTTCCCCTTCCCTTGCATGCCACCCCTCCCCCTCCCTCCTCTAGGGTGGATGGGCCATGCCCAGATGCTGGGCCCCCTTCCCTTCCCTCCCTTGCATGCCACCCCTCATTCCTTCCCCTTCCCTTGCATGCCACCCCTCCCCCTCCCTCCTCTAGGGTGGATGGGCCATGTCCAGATGCTGGGCCCCCTCCCCTCCCCTCCCCTCCCTTGCCTGCCTCACTCCCCACAAAACCCCCCAGGATCTCTGCAGTATTCTTTGTTTAGCAAGCCAACTTTTCTCTCTGCACCGCTCCACGAGCCAGATGAGGAAGCCATCTCTGGAAAAATCCCCATGTTTGAAAAACCAATCGCACCGTGGAGAACGAACCAGATTTCCAGGGCATGAGCTTCTGAGAATCAGAGCTGCCTTCCGCAGAGGCGAGCAAACATGGAGATCCCAAAGTCCTTTATGACCAGCTGAAGGGGGAAATGGTGATGCAAAGAAAGGCATCTGTGTGCCAAGACACAACGCAAAATGTCAGGTTGGTGACAGAAGCGGAGAAATGCCTTCGGGGCCGTCGCTGTCAAGATAACAACAGTGCTAGCGGCAACGAAAGACCTGAACAGAGACTCCAGGAGAATTGGATCGAACCTTTTTGGGTTGAATAATTGTGATATTTACTTATTTCCTCTATATTGTAACAAATTCAAGTGGTAGATTCATACATCAGTTAATCAGAGTTATTCTAAGTAGAGATTTCTGTAAGAGGGATATATGAGGTTTGAGAGTTTGTTGGTATAAACACGGTGTATGTATGAATGGATAACTGATCGTTAGATTCAATTTTCTACACTATTAAAGGATTTTTTTGCACTTCTCTTCCTATTAAACCTGCCCCCATGTAAGATACAGGTCCTTAAGAGAATGCCGGACGACCAGACCATCGGGCCCAAATTCTTGAACCGATAGGAAAGGGTACATTTTCCCCCTTTGCCAGTCCAGTTGCTTTCTTGAGTCTTCATTAGTTTATCACAAGATGATTAAAAACAGCCCTGGAATAACTGGACACCTGCGGCCGAATTCTTTAGCTGCACTGCCCAGTGTCAGGCTCTCGAACGTGGAAATAACAGAGACCGTAGGAAAGTCCTAAAGCAGTTTATTTCTACAACGCGTAGAGTACCGTATATACTCATGTATAAGTCGAATTTTTCAGCACATTTTTAATGCTGAAAAAGCTCCCCTCGACTTATACGAGGGTCATTAAATTTTTTTGTGTCTTTTTACTTTGCCGGCCAGCAGGGGGCGCAGTTTTTATGCTAGTGGCACCAAAATTTCAGGGTACCCTCAGAAGACACTCCTGATGATACCAGCCAAGTTTGGTAAAGTTTAATTCAGGGGGTCCAAAGTTATGGATCCCCAAAAGAGGTGCCCCCCATTCTACATTTGTTTTCTAATGGGGAGCTATTAGTAGATGGGGCATTATCCTTTTTGAGGGTCCATAACTTTGGACCCTCTATGCTAAACTTTCACCATGAAACCTGAAGCTGAGATCTCATCAGGAGAGTCTCTTCTTATGATACCAGCCATGTTTGGTGAAGTTTGGGTCAGGGGGGGATCCAAGTTATTGGACCCTGTGCAAAGGGTCCCCCATCCCCATTGTTTACAATGGAAGCTAATAGTAGATTTTCCATTTCTGATAAAATTCTCTTAAAATCTAAGTTGGGTTACATTTGGACATACAGATGATGATGAGGAATCCAGTTTTGAAGGATTTTAACTCTTGTGTTTTAGCTTGGTTGCTAAGGTTTTTGTACTTTTAAAGTTATTGTTGATATCATATTGTTCTTGTTGACCCTCTTTTCCACTTACAGAGCCAGTTTACTGTTTTTCTTTGAAATAAATTTTCAAAAACATTTAACCTACTGATGCCTCAATTGATGTAATTTTATTGGCATCTATTTTTATTTTTGAAATTTACCAGCAGCTGCTGCATTTCCCACCCTCAACTTATACGCGAGTCAATAAGTTTTCCCAGTTTTTTGTGGTAAAATTAGGTGCCTCGACTTATATGCGGGTCGACTTACACACGAGTATATACGGTAATAGAGGAAGCTGACTCTAAGCTCTCCCGCTTAGATCCAGCGATTATATCCTTCAATATCCCCCCCCCCCATTTGATTCCCACCAAATGTGTTTCACAAAGAGTATAACATTTGCACTACAGAGCTTCAAGAAACCTGGGAACGTTTGCACCTTCCCGCAGGAGGGCTGGCGCCAGGGAATTGCCAGGGAGGGGAGAGGGAAACAGGAAAGCATCTACAGGAAACATCTGCAATTCTTACACAGCAAGACATCTGGGCACTGACAGGCATGGGCCTGACATCCAGAAGCTTACGGGAAGGCAAGAACGCAACAGACTTCTTCTGCAACCAGCATCCATAGGCAGGGCGTCTCATTCTCTTCCAAGCAGACTGTACTAAAATGTTGTGGTGTATAGAGTGGGCCTGCATGTAAACATTTTAGTACATTGGTTGCTGTGGGCTTTCCAGGTTGTGTGGCAGTGCACCAATACATTTTAGTATATTGTTTTCCAAGGAGTTCTATCTGGTTTCCCAGGTACGTGCAGCACCGCTACGGAGGAAATAACACCTGGCCCCTCACTGCTTCAATTTAAGACAAAACAGCTTGAGAAGACAGGAGCTCCCTCCTCCCGGGCTAAATTGGGGTCCTGTAGATTTATTATTGTTTAAATTTGCCTCATTTGCACCCTGCCTCTCTCTCTTCTGCAAACCCAAGACAGCTTACATCATTCTCCCTCACAGCAACCCTGTGAGGTTGGTCAAGCTGAGCGTGTGCGATTGGCCAAAGGCTATCCAGAAAGCTTCTATCGGATGTGGGGGGATTCAAACTCAAAGTTTCCCAGGAATCAGTCTGATGTTCTTAGCCATGAAGCCACGCTGGCTCTCCAGTTGCCATTCTCTGCAGTTATTGTGTGGAAAGGGAGTCTGGTCAGGGGAACCTAGATCCAAACTGTTAGAACACAGAAGGCTGACTGGTTTTTGTGAATGTGCCAGACATATACAAAATGAAGGCAGCTTCAGAGAGCAGGAATGCAATGCTGGAAGAGCTCAAAAAGTGCTGAGAAGGGCAACGAGGATGATTGAGGGACTGGAGCACCTTCCTTATGAGGAGAGGCTGCAGTGTTTGGGACTCTTTAGTTTGGAGAGGAGATGTCTGAGGGGGGATATGATTGAAGTCTATAAAATTATGCATGGGGTAGGAAATGCCGACAGAGAGAAATTTTTCTCTCTTTCTCACAATACTAAAACCAGGGGGCATTCATTGAAAATGCTGGGGGAAGAATTAGGACTAATAAAAGGAAACACTTCTTCACGTGTGATTGGTGTTTGGAATATGCTGCCACAGGAGGTGGTGATGGCCACTAACCTGGATAGCTTTAAAAAGGGCTTGGACAGATTTATGGAGGAGAAGTCAATCTATGGCTACCAATCTTGATCCTCCTTGATCTCAGATTGCAAATGCCTTAGCAGACCAGGTGCTCAGGAGCAGCAGCAGCAGGCCATTGCTTTCACCTCCTGTATGTGAGCTCCCAAAGGCACCTGGTGGGCCACTGCGAGTAGCAGAATGCTGGACTAGATGGACTCTGGTCTGATCCAGCAGGCTAGTTCTTATGTTCTTATTTGAGTCTGGTAAGCCCCTTAAGAGACTTCTTTAGTTGAAATGTTTTCAAAAGGGCTTCATTTGCCCGTGTGGTCTCCCTTCACCGTCGAAGGCTTTCATGGCTGAATTCAACTGGTTGTTGAGGGCTTTCCGGGCTGTGTGGCCTTGGTCTGGTAGATCACTTTAGGAACAAGAAACATTAGGAACAAGATCTACCAGACCACGGCCACACAGCCCGGAAAACCCACCACCACCAATGGCCTCACTTCCTCCACGTCACCATTTTTTTTCAGTTCATTCCTTGCCCTTCACCTGTTTTTCTGTGGGTTTCCCGTGGTTCTTTTTGGTTTATTTTTTGGGGGGCTAAATCATGGAAGGATGGACTGTAGATGGTGTGGAGGATCACAGTAACCCGCTGTGAAGCATGGAAGCATATTTTGGACAATGTTCTCCAAAAGGGGGGAAAAAAAATCACAAAACGGCAGGCAGGAATTGTTTTGAGGGGATGAGTGCAGTTTGAAAACACTGGACAAATGTTTGGGGGGATTGGTGTGGAAAGGGCCCCGGGCAGCTTGCACAGTCCTGAACATCTTGTTGGGCCTGAATCTAGCGGTACGTACACAATGAACTGCCTTATCCCAAACCAGATCAAGACTACAGAGTCAGCACTGTCTATTCCGACTGGAGGCTGCTCTCCAGAGCTCTGAGCCGTTTTACTGGAGGATCAGGACCCTAATATCTCCAATATTTAATGATTATTTACTGATTTTATCTGTGCTCTATCTATTTGTTTTGTTCACCGCCCTGAGCCCTTTGGGGGAGGGCGGTTTATAAATACAATAAATAATAATAATAATAAAATGCTGGGGCAAAACTCTGTTCATCGCATGTAAAAAATACAGTCTCTTGATAAACAAGCAGGCAATCTGCATCTGTGTATGGTTCTCCAGTTGCACAGTGGCAGATAGGAAGGCGCTCCAAAGGGTGATCACTACTGCACAAAGGATTATCGGCTGCCCTCTCTCCTCCTTGGAAGAACTCTATAATTCCCGAAGCCTAAAAAAAGCCCAAAATATTCTGAGGGACCCGCCTCATCCAGCACACTCTCTTTTTGAACTGCTACCATCTGGTAGACGATACAGGACTATCAAATCTAGGACAAAGAGGCTTAGAGACAGCTTCTACTCTAGAGCTGTGGCTATGCTAAACTCCGCGGCTTCGTGTTGATGTGTTTGGGGCTGTGTAGGGATGGGTGGAGGAAGGGGACAGTGAGGATGGGGTATGAGTCAGAAATTGTATGAGTATGATGTATTGTATGAAATTGTATGAGTATGATGTATTGTATGAAATTGTATGAGTATGATGTATGAGTCTGAAATTGTGCGCATTGAGGAATGCTGCTGTAAATTTCGTTGTGCGTGCACAATGACAATAAAATGCTTATGAAAGTGTTTCATCATAAATGGTCACACTTATATTGTCGTGGTTGTTTTTGTACTTGTGTTAACTTTGTATTTAGTTGGATGAATCTTTTAATTGCACGCAGTGGTTATGCGCTTTCCGTTTTACATATTATATTGACATGGCTGGTCTAAGAGTGTACGGATTAAATTTGGTTTGAGCCAAGTCCCGCCAGCCCTGCCTGACAATCCATGTCTCCGGATGAGCAGGAAGAAGAAAACAGACCAGACAAATGGCAGCCATTTGAAGCAGAACTTTATTTCCCTCCCTCTGTTATGCCCAACAGCAATTTAAGATTTGGAAGGGCTAAACAAGGTTTGGGTTACAAACTGGCAAAGCGAAGAGACGCGACGGCAGCCCTGGCTGCTGGTTATCGAGAGAGCTGCTTTCTCGAGCCGAGAGGGGGCGGGGGAGGACTCGAGTCGGAAAGGCGAGGCCGTTTGCCGTTCCGTCGGGAGCAGTGGTTTCTCGGAAGCAGTGGGTGGCATCGGAACATATACGCAGTATCCAGATGCCCAGTTGCCTGCTAAGGCGCCTTCCCTGGCATAGCCAGGCGGCACAGAGGTTCGGTCCATGGGCACGAAGGCAGTGCTTTGGCAAGAGAAAGTGTAGTCAATCCTGCCCCCCCCCCCCTTTCCGAGTGGCGGAGGTGAAGTCACTGACAAACTAGTTGGGAAGTTAGTGCTGCATGTAAACAGATCCACAGGAAAACTGACCGGTCCCTCCCCCTTGCATACTTGAAGGGAAGCCTGCTCCATCCCACCACCATCACCAATCTCGCTGGCAAGAAGCCCACGATCCTGCCACGAGGCGGCATCTCAGGTGGGAGGGGGTAGGCTTTAGTGGCACTACTGAATGGGGCTTGGGAGAGGTGGTGTTACAGTCAGGTTGGGGGGGGGGAAAGGGGGATTAAGGCACAGAGACGTGGAAGGGGCTGCCGGGAATGTGCTCGTCCCCCCACTTCACCACCAACACATAGTCCCCTCTGTCCTTCAGCAGGTAGGTGACGTTGTACAGCCGGTTCCCCAGGTGCTTCACTACGATTTCTTCGCAGGGGGTCTTGGGACCGTGGACGCCCACCAGCAGCATGTTGTTCCCTGGGGAGGGGGAGAGAGAAGAGCGGTCAGGGGTGACGCACAGGGTTGGGGTCCTGGCAGAACGACGGTGGCAGCTGCATCTCAAAACCAGACTGAGAGGCAGGCAGGGGCAGAGGCACCAGTGGGGAGGGAGGGGCTGGCAAAAGACTTTTGTTTTCCCGAGTAGAAGCTCTCACAGCTAAAACCATTCACTCAGCCTACCGACCTTGAGTTCGGCCTGCATTCCTGCCTTTTGTAGTGTGGGATAGCGTTATGGGCTAGGGAGGAGGAACAGGGTTTGATCTATCGGGGTTAAGAACATAAGAACGAGCCTGCTGGATCAGACCAGAGTCCATCTAGTCCAGCTCTCTGCTACTTGCAGTGGCCCACCAGGTGCCTTTGGGAGCTCACAGGCAGGATGTGAAAGCAATGGCCTCCTGCTGCTGCTGCTGCTGCCGAGCCCCTGGTCTGCTAAGGCATTTGCAGTCTCAAGGAGATTTGCAGATCAAGGAGGATCAAGATTGGTAGCCATATTGGTAGCCATAGACTTCTCCTCCTTCAGGGTTGTTTGAAGGTTCTGCCTCTTACCCACGTATTTACCAATAAAGGCTTTTTAACCTTCCAGTCATAGAGTCTGATTTGCATCCTAGATCCTGAAACGGTAAACGTGACGGCACAAACGCAGCTGGCGGCCCAATTGACTGAACGCTTCCACACTTTTACTGAACTACTAACATTTTAAAAAATGTACAATGGAGCTCAACACACGAGCTGCATTCAAATTCCAGAATCAACAATTCTCTTACACTGGTACCAAATTCCAAGAACCGGGTCTATAAATGCGATATATACCATCTGAATCGTTCAGCTTAATGTCACAGAGTCCTTAGTATAGAAAATCCACAAGCCAGCCAGCCACATTTGTGCAATTGTGGGTACTGTTCCAGATTTAGTTGCACGACTCACCCCCATTTGTGTTTGATGAGGGGGACAGAGAAACTGGCCAGGGAGGAGGCCCAGATTTTTCCTGCCCCCCTGGCACCTCCTTCACCTTTATCCAGCACAGCCCAGCCTGCCCGCTCCTCCCAGTAGCTTGTGCAGCACCCACAGAAATGTAGTTCAACAGATTGCAACAGATCACATTTCACCATCGTCACCAGTGCAAAAACAAACAAAAACCTCCTTGCAAGTAGACGCCTAGCAGAGCAAGATTGGTCAAGGCAGTAGGTTTTCAAATGCAGGCAAGCATTCAAAAGTGAAACTCCACACCTGCGGCCCACACCTGTCCCCCTCATTCTACTGCTTTGTTCTACACCACACAAAAAAGCGGCGGCAGCTGCCTCCCATGTCCACTGCTGTTTGGCCAATGGCACCCAACCGCTTGCACCTGGCTCTTTAAGCAAAGGCGGGCCAATCTTTTGCCTTTCACTCCGATCTGCATCCGTTTGAAGCTTGGCTACATCAGACACATTTCACCTTCAAAGGACTTCAACAAGTGTGCCGCTACACAGGGAAGGAGATGCACAGAAGGTGAGGATTTAGGTCAATCCTTTTTTTTTCTTTTGAAGCTGCCGGAGCAGAAGAACCCCCCGGAGTTGGTCCAAATCCTACTCAGCAACGGGAACAAGCCCTGCAGAATTTTTTTTGCTTTAGAACACTGATTATATCTAGTCCGCTATACAGGTCACTTTCTCCTCACTTATTCTCCCCAGATTCCCAGGATAGGGAAAACTAGGCACTTAAACCCATAGAAAATTATCTTTGGGGGGTCACTGTCTAGAGCAGGGGTCCCCAACCTTTTTGAGGGTGTGGACACCGTTGGGATCTTGGGACAGGGCTGGGGGGGGAAGCTACAAAATGACTGCTGCTGGAGGCTCAGCTAACCACAAAGTGGCTATGTAACTCTACTCTGTCTCAGAAAAAGATGTCAGTATGGTCAGCTGAGGTGCAGCGGTCGAGAAAATTGTATGCTTCCACCTCAGAATATAGTCCGGAATGAATATGAGAATTACTCATTTTTATGTGCTGCTTTTGTCAAACCACTACTTTGTGCATTATTGAACCCTGTACTTTCATATAAAGAGCATTTATTTTTACTTTTAAATGAATGAGGGGTGGGGGGAGCAGAGCTAGGTAGGCACTAGGCCCAGGCGGAGCATTCTACAACAAAAAAGGTCCAGCACGTCGAGTTCTGTGGTGAAGGAATATACACAACCCTACTAACATCTTTTTCTGACTAAGGAGTGATTCTATGCCTATTAAAGGTTAATAAATAAATAAATAAATAAAAAGGAGTGATTAACATTTCAGAAAGTAGCTCTAACTCAGTGGTGGCGAACCTATGGCACGGGTGCCAGAGGTGGCATTGGGAAACCCTCTCTGTGGGCACTTGTGCCAAACACACCCGCACATCTAGGCTGGCCCTGGAGCCACTGGAAGCTCTGATTATTAGCAGCATTTAAACCTAAGACCTAGTTTTGGGGAAGCAGTGTACGTAACCCTGTTAAGCGCTTTTAAACCCCACTGATTTTCATGCGAAGAACTAAAGCGCGATCCTTTACCTGGGAGCAAGCTCGGTTGCTGGCAATGGGGCTTGCTTCTGAGCAAACCCTCCTAGGGTCCTGATTCACCCATTGGAAGAGTTGCCCGGTTGCTTCAAAGCAAAGCCACCGACTTCCACCAAGCTTTCTCCCGAGTAACGCAGGCCTCAGAGCCAACCATTTTTCTCTAAACTAAAACCTCAGTATTCAGGTTAGATTGCCGTGTTGGCACCTTGCGATAAATAAGTGGGTTTTGGGTTGCAGTTTGGGCACTCGGTCTCGAAAAGGTTCGCCATCACTGCTCTAACTGTTTTCAGAGGGTCCCTGTGTTTTGCAGTAGATCAGTTAGTTTCTGATCCAGTAGCACCTTGGAGACCAACAACAATTTCCAGGATAGAAGCTTTCGAGAGTCAAAACTCCTCCAATTAGATCTCAAAGAACTTCCTTTGATATCTGATGAAGGGAGCTTTGATTCTCAAAGAGTTATTCCCCCCCCCCCCAAAAAAAATCTTGATGCTCTGTAAGTTGCTATTGGACTCAAATCTAAATGTTCTGTTTGACAAGATGCCTTTTAAAATGAACCTACTGCTTACAAATATTTTCTTATATATCTACAGCTTCCCTTATCCATTTTGTACATTAGATTTATAGCCTGCCCTTTCTCAGCTGCGTTCGGGCCCAGGGTGGGCCACAACATAATTAAAACACGAATAAAACAATTAAAACCATCATTACAGTTCCATGTTTAAACTTTTAAGTCTTCCTGGCGTCCTTAAATTGCAAATTCTGCCGGGAGCAGTCGGAGTAGGCGGGCAGAAGGAAATAAGACGACGAAGGGGAAAAAAGGACAAATAGTTGAAAACAAAATGGAGATAGAGAAGCCAGCAAGACGGAACCAGGCGCTCCCTAAAGACATTCAGCTGGCTCATGGAAACGATGGCGCCCATGGGCAGAGGCATAGGGAGGGGAACCACAGCCCGGGGCAAAATGGCTCCCAGGCCTGTCTGCCACGCCCCCTGTGAGGCCACGCCCCCTGCGCCTGCTTAAAAAACAACCTTTATTAACATATAGAGCCAGTGGGCCTATGCATTCAGGCACAGGGTGGGCCACCTCTGGGCTTCTGTAGTCTGGGCTTCTGAGGCACTCATGCCCGGCCTGGCAGGGGGACATGACTATATGGGGGGCCATTTTGCAACCCCCACGTGACCTACAACGGTGGCGCCCAGAACAAATGTCCCCGGATGTCCCCATTGTAGCTACGCTACTACCCGTGGAAGTCATGTTGGAAACCCCTTACCTAGTCTACATACAGCAGCTACTTTCTAAAGCACTGATAATCACCAAGGGCTAGAACCTCAATTTCATCATCATGAAGGTGTGGAGAGCAGGGAAACCTACCTGCTTTGCTGCAATCCACCGTGAAGGAATTCTTCTGTCCCACAAAGCCCTTGCTGAGGCCGAGCCCCTTGGCCACAACTTTGCTGGCGTCGGAAGCAAACTTGGGCGCCGCTCCCTCGGGCTTGGCCATGCCGTCCATGAAGACTGAGGACGTCTCGTGGAGGCTGTGGCTGCTCACCAAGCGAGCTCCTGCCACAAGAGGGAGAGAGGAAGGAAGATGAGGAGAGCATTATGCCCTCTGCCCCTTCAACGTCAGACCAAAGCCATGGACTCTACGCCAACATGGAACAGGAGCCTTTAGCTAGGGGTGCTAGACAGTTTTGGGGAACTGGCAGGAGCCTTGTGAAAGGGCAGCATCCCAGGGGAAAACTTAAAGAAAAGTTCATTCTCAGTTACTTGGTGGAAGCTCTGACCATAGAGTTCCTCACAGTTGCTAGAGCTACCTTTGTCCCTTCTGGGTAGCTCTAAGAATTGCCATGAACTTTATGGTCCAAACATCCTGTAAGAAGACGAGGCCTTGCTTTTCTTTTTACATTTTCTCCCCCATGGCTCTTGAGTCCTCCAAGAGGACCTACCTCCTAGGACAGTGGTGGCGGACCTATGGCACTCCAGATGTTCATGGACTATAATTCCCAATTGGCCATGCTGGCAGGGGCTGATGGGAATTGTAGTCCATGAACATCTCCTAGGACAGTGGTGGCGGACCTATGGCACTCCAGATGTTCATGGACTATAATTCCCATCCCAGATGTTCATGGACTATAATTCCCAATTGGCCATGCTGGCAGGGGCTGATGGGAATTGTAGTCCGCTTGAACACCCCCAGTAGACAGTGGCATGACCTATGCGTACCCAGATGTTCATGGACTATATTTCTCAGATGTTCATGGACTATACCTCTGCACTGGCCAGTGCTTGAAGGCTGATGGGAATTGTAGTCCATGAACATCTGGAGTGCCATAGGTCCACCATCACTGTCCTAGGAGAACCTGACATCTCAGAGCCGCCGCAGCGCTTACCTGTGATTTTGGCCTTGAAGGGGCTGCCAGCGATGTGGTACGGGCCGCCATATTTAATGGAGATGAGGTAGCTGCCTGGCGCCATGGGCGTGTAGATGACCTTGTAGCCCTCTGGATACTCCTGGCAGTCCATCTTCACTTTTGAGGGACCATCGATGGTGACCGCCAGAGCCCCAGGACCAGCATTGGTAGTGTTGACAATAAACTCAGCCGGGCTTCCTACAGGGGAGGAAATGAGCAGAAATCCCGGGTGAGACGAGCCACTTCCTGCTTCGGCGTCTGGATGCCGGCTTCCCGCTCCTGTTTCCTCGGCACTTACCTGTCACGCCGCCCTCCAAGCCAGGCCCGTAGGCAGACACCATCCCCGGGTCCCCAGCCTGGCCTACTTCCCCGACACGGATCTTAAAGGGGCTGCCAGGAATGTGGCTGCCGTTGAACTTGACGTCGACGGAGTAGATGCCGTTCTCGCGGGGGATGAAGCGGACTGCATATTTGTCTGCAGCGAGACACAGGAGGAGAAAGGGTGGGCTTAACAGGCCGCATGGCAAGCGAGCAGAAGGGGCAGCAGCGCGGATGGATGTCAGGAGAGAACACCAGAAACGCAAACAGCCAGACACCAGCAAAGTTATCGAAATATCAGTACAATTTACCAGCCCGACCCAGCTTATGCCCAGACACACCTTAGCAGGCCAAGTTAAGGTACGTGGGGCCAGGTTAGCAAAGTTTCGCTTTTGGTCGGACTCAAATCCTGGGGAAAGGTGACTTAATTTTAGAGAAGTCTGGTGTTCTCAACCTTCCAACTGACTGTACTAACATCTTTTTGTGAAACGGAGTATAACAGAAGTGGAATAACCCAATGCACAATAAGAGACATTGCAGAGATATTTGGTTTGTGTTATGCGTCCTGGATTGCAGCATTTGCCATTTGGAGTAGAGACTTTTCTTCTTTTTTTTGAAAATTTTATTAAACTTTTAAGGGATATTAAACTTTTAAGCGTTTGGGACTCTTTCGTTTGGAGAGGAGACGGCTGAGGGGGGATATGATTGAAGTCTATAAAATTATGCACGGGGTAGAAAATGTTGACAGAGAGAAATTTTTCTCTCTTTCTCACAATACTAGAACCAGGGGGCATTCATTGAAAATGCTGGGGGGAAGAATTAGGACAAATAAAAGGAAACACTTCTTCACGCAACGTGTGATTGGTGTTTGGAATATGCTGCCACAGGAGGTGGTGATGGCCACTAACCTGGATAACTTTAAAAGGGGCTTGGACAGATTTATGGAGAAGTTGATCTATGGCTACCAATCTTGATCCTGTTTGATCTGAGATTGCAAACGCCTTAGCAGACCAAGTGATCGGGAGCAACAGCCGCAGAAGGCCATTGCTTTCACATCCTGCATGTGAGCTCCCAAAGGCACCTGGTGGGCCACTGTAAGTAGCAGAGAGCTGGACTAGATGGACTCTGGTCTGATCCAGCAGGCTAGTTCTTATGTTCTGTTCCCCACTTCCCACTGTTCAAGCTCACGTTCTGTGGCGTCTCCCCTCCCTCCCTAGCTGACTCAGGTTTCCAGCTGATCATGTGTTCTTAAAATAATACAATTTGCAGACTTTGGCAGTCTCAGTTTGCCTAGGTCAGTGGTTCTCAACCTTCCTAATGCTGCGACCCTTTAATACAGTTCCTCATGTTGTGCTGACCCCCAACCCTAACATTTATCCATTTTACAGATGGAGAACACTGATGCAGAGAGTCTTAGGCGACCCCTGTGAAAGGGTCGTTCGACCCCCAAAGGGGTCCTGACCCACAGGTCCCGAACCACTGGCCTAGGTGCTCTCCAGGGTTAAGGGTTTGACCCCTATTCAGCTCTGTTATTTGAAACCACTGCTACTTCCATTCTGTTACTAGTCTGTCTCAGAAAAAGATGTTAGTAGGGTTATATATTCCTCTGCCACAGAACTCAACACGCAAGACCTTCTTTGTTGTGCGATGCCCCACCTGGGTCTTAGTGCCTACCCTAGACCTGCTCCTCACCATCTGTTTGAAAGTAACAATATCACTATAAATACTATATCACTATAAAAACAATATCACTATAAATTCAATAATGCACAGAATAAAGGCAGCGTGCAAATATGAATGATAATTGTCACATTAATTTGGGACTATGTTCTAACGCAGAACTATACCATTTTCTTGACCACTGCACCTCAATTGGCCCTACTAACATATTATTCTGAGACAGAGTATAGCATTTAAAGGAGCAGTTTGTTCTTGTCCTATGTCTTGTTCTTGCACTTGTCTCTTAAAATGATGAGAAAGAAGGGAGCCCGGTTTTAAACAGCAAAATCAAGACCAGAAGAAAGGATTAAACGCTCCCCACACAACCCAGAGGCAAACTGAGGCTGAGTGGACCAAGATATAGGACAGTGATGGCGAACCTTTTTGAGACCGAGTGCCCAAACTGCAACCCAAAACCCACTTATTTATCGCAAAGTGCCAACACAGCAATTTAACCTGAATACTGAGGTTTTAGTATAGAAAAAACGGTTGGCTCCAAGGCGCGTGTTACTTGGGAGTAAGCTTGGTGGTAGTTGGTGGCTTTGCTTTGAAGCAACCGTGCAACACTTCGAATGGGTGAATCACGACCCTAGGAGGGTTTACTCAGAAGCAAGCCCCATTGCCAGCAACTGAGCTTACTCCCAGGTAAAGGATCATGCTTTTGTTCTTCCCATGAAAATCAGTAGGGTTTAACAGCGCTTAACAGGGCTACCTACACTGCTTCCCCAAAACTAGGCCTTAGGTTTAGTGCTAATAATCTCCCTGAAATAATTGCATTATTATCACATGACGAGCTCTGTGCACGCGTGCCCACAGAGAGGGCTCTGAGTGCCACCTCTGGCACCCGTGCCATAGGTTCGCCACCACTGATATAGGTTCCCACCCTGACATTGAGCTGGCTAGGCTGGCAGGAGGGTGAAACTAAAGGGAAGAAATGGGCCGGGGGAAATGGACAGGGGAGAGCCCTGAGGGGGTTGGGGCCCCCCGGAAGAGACCCTCCCTCTTTCTCCAAATTTCTGCAATTCAGACAACAGAGAGGAAGTGATCCCTACACTGTGGAATGCCCTGAAGTCTGTCCTCTTCACCTGGGCGTTTGGCTGATTCTCTCTGGGCTTACATGCTGCCGCCCGACCAATGTATCCGTCCGTCCTTCGTGGGTGGATGCAGGTGACTTTAGTTTGTTTCTGGGTTTTTAGGATGGGGTTTTATTGTGATTTTACCGCTGAGGGATTTGACTGCCGTGTGGTTTTTATTGTAATCCACCCTGAGACCATGATAAAGGACGGGTAATAAATGAATAGGGAAAAAAATAGAATAATACCTCCATACGTGGCGCATAATTAAATTGCGATGGAACCTCTGGATGGCCGAACCTTATCCTAAAGCCGGGCAGAACAACTTAACTCTGCCTCACAGGCCCTGAGGTATTGAGAATTTAATGGCACACCGGAGATACTGGACAACTGCTGACCTTGTTTGATTTGGACAACTGCTGACCGGATTTGATTCCCAGCTCTGCTGCCTGAGCTGTGGAGGCTTATCTGGGGAATTCAGATTAGCCTGTGCACTCCCACACACGCCAGCTGGGTGACCTTGGGCTAGTCACAGCTTCTCGGAGCACTCTCAGCCCCACCCACCTCACAGGGTGTTTGTTGTGAGGGGGGAAGGGCAAGGAGATTGTCAGCCCCTTTGAGTCTCCAGCAGGAGAGAAAGGGGGGATATAAATCCAAACTCTTCTTCTTCTTGTTTCTGGGTCTGGTTCAAGGCATTGGTTACCACTTTCAGAACTCGGTGCCATCTAGGCCTCGCATCTGGGATAGCATTCATCTTCATGCAAAACCAGATCATAAAGAATGGAGTCCTGTTACACTCTTGAGTAGGGCCTCCTCAACAACGGAGCCACAAGTGCCTTCCAAAAGGAAGCACGATCCATTTCAAACGTGATGGAAGAGCTTTATGATCCCTCAGGTCAGACCTGGGCATTATACGGCCCGTGGGCCATATCCAGCCCGCCGGATGACCCTGACTGGCCCCCCTGCCATGCTGGGGAGCAAGGCGCCTTTGAAAGCCCCGCAGAAGCCGGTTGCCTTGGCTGCCGGCTTCTGCGGGGCTTTCAAAAGCGCCTCGCCCCCTGCCTTTTGGCCCAGCCCTCCACAATATTTTCTGTTTCTTATGCGGCCCCATGGAAAAAAGAATTGCCCACCCCTGCCTCAGGTCATATTCCAAGGTAGGTACAGATGAGGAGACGCAGTGGTAAATGGCAGGGTACCCCGACCAAGCCCAGAGCACCCAAACTGAGCTCAGACTATCTGGACCAAGCATCTATGAGCTAGCTCACAGAGGCCTCGCTTCTAGCAACCAGTTTGCCCACCGTCGGGCATTTATGTTAGCCAGATTCAACAGTTTTCCTTCAGCCTCTACCAATGGAAGGTATCACCAAATTCCAAAACAACAAAGACACTGTCGCTGTAGCTCCACTGACTCTCTTACCCATGTCCTCCTAGAGTGCCAAATAAATGCAGATGCGCGTCTCAGATTAATCCACCCTTTATTAGTGGCGAGGAAAATCTCTAACCCTACTGTTGCCATACGTTTTCTTCTTGGAGATTACAATGCTCATACAACACGTATGGTAGCTCTATACCCGACAACCATTTTAAATGTGCTAAATTTTATTCCCATTTTTATTACTTTTAACTGTATTTTTAAAAATATATATATATTATACCAGTATGCTAAACCAAATTGGTTCATTATTATTTGGCACAGAATCAAATTTTTAAATATCCAATATGACACATAAAACAAACGAACTTTTATAAAAGATAGGTATCTTCTCCTAATGTGTATAATATTCGGCATGGTAGGATACCTATTGCTGTATTATTTTGCTTTTAACTTGCTAAACAGATCTATTTCTATTGCAATTTTATATTAGATTGTATTTTTACATTGATGTGTGGGGGTATTTACTGTCATTTGCTCTGGCAATTTCTTTTTTTAAAAAAATCTGAAGTGATTTGAACCCCTCGAAGTCAACCGTCAAGTTATGTGGACTATTTCCTTGCTACTGAACTATACTTGAGACTGCAGAATGTGTCTGTGTAAATCCTGATCTATCTATGCCTATTAAAGGTTAATACAGATAAAGATAAAGATCTAGCAACCAGCAAGAGAGCTTTGGCTGGAAAGAACCCCACAGAGAGTTTTTCTGGCTTCTACCCCACCTCTGGAACTTCCTCCCACTGGGATTCCTTTCCAGATGGCCTTGCCCAAGTCAAATCAGAAACGGCGTCACAGCGAGCGGCACTATTGAGAAGTCAATTTTATCTGAAGTTTGTTACGTCGTAAAACCCGCCTTGGACACTTTTCAGCTGGAAACCGGGTCTAGTCAACGAGCTGCCGTGGACATTGCGTGGTTTTTTGATGCCAATTGGCCCATTCGTCTCAATTCAGTGTTACAATTGCCTTAGTTGACACTACAGGAAGTAGCTGAGCTTGCAAATAATGCTATGTATGTACATGCCTTCAAGCTACAACCAACTTATGGGGCCTCAAGCAAGGCAAGTGAGAAGCAGAGGTGGTTTGCCAGGGCCTTCCTCTACAGAGTCTTCATTCATTCATTCATTCATTCATTCATTCATTCATTCATTCATTCATTCATTCATTCATTCATTCATTCATTAGATTTTTATACCACCCTATCCCCGAGGGGCTCCGGGCGGTGTACAAAAATAAACATAATATAACATAAAATGGCTAAATCTTTAAAAGCAGCGATAAAACAGTAAAAGCTAAATCTTATAAATACAATAAAAATACAATAAAAATACAATAATATAAATGGTGTCCAGAAGCTCCATATTCAAAATCCTCTCCCCTAAGGCAGGGAGTGAAATGGCAGGTCCCAGATAGTAGAGGGCCATGAGGTAGAGGGCGATGAAAGGGGGGAGGGGGCACCATCAGCGGCCGTTTCCTCCAAAGGCCCGGCGGAACAGCTCCGTCTTACAGGCCCTGCGGAACTCACCAAGGTCCCGCAGGGTCCGGACAGTTGGAGGAAGAGGATTTGAGTCCGAACCCATTCCATTCCGCACCCCGCAAATACAGCACCTGCCAACATATCTTTTAACAGTATCTTAAAATACTTTCTTCAAAATATCTTCAAAATACTTTTCCCAGCCAGCCCATTTTGTGGATGGTTCCTAACTTTCCCCTGTCAGGGGCTGTGGAAATAGAAGCCAGCGATGTCCACGCTCACCGAAACCAGACCTTTCTGAGCAGAACGATATCAGGGGAAGTGAAAGATGCAACCGGGAGCTGAAGGAACCGCAGCGGCTCCTCATTTGCTCCTGGGCCGAATTTAAGGTGTTGACATTGATGTGAAAGAAGAAGAAGAGTTTGGATTTATATCCCCCTTTCTCTCCTGTAGGAGACTCAAAGGCGCTTACAATCTCCTTGCCCTTCCCCTCTCACAACAAACACCCTGTGAGGTAGGTGGGGCTGAGAGAGCTCCGAGAAGCTGTGACTAGCCCAAGGTCACCGAGCTGGAGTGTGTGGGAGTGCACAGGCTAATCTGAATTCCCCAGATAAGCCTCCACAGCTCAGGCGGCAGAGCTGGGAATCAAACTCGGTTCCTCCAGATCAGAGTGCACCTGCTCTTAGCCACTGCTCTTAGCCACTATGCCACTGCTGCTCCCAGCAGGGCCCGGCCTACATGAAGCGCCTGCACCCATATGTACCTGCCCAGGTACTGAGGGGGAGCCATTACTAATGGTACCTCCCCCGCTGAGGTGTAGGGGGGTGGGTGGACAGTTGCACCTGGGAGGGTTTCTTTGTGATTGCCCCCTGACTCTAGAATAGTCTCCTTTCGGAGATTCACCCTGCGCAGACCCTTTCTGAGGTTAGGCACTTGGCGAAGACCTTCCTCTTTGCCCAGGCATTTGGTTAGCCTCCCTGGAAACCCCCTCAACAGCTGCTGGTCTGCAGGATGGGGTGTGTGTGTGTTATTTTATAATGTCGTTTTTATTGTTGTTTAAATGGTAATATTTTATTCATGATGTTTATATTGTTTCTGACCTTTGTAAGCCGCCTAGAGACACGAGTAGGGGGAGGGGTACCAATATTATAAATTAAAATTTAAAATTATGCCTCGCTCTCCTAGAGCTGCCGACTGAGAAAATCCTGGAGGTGGGGCAGGGAAGAGCCGGTGGGAGCCTGAAGTACCGGGGGGGGGGGGGGCAACCTCAGCAGGCTATTAAGCTCCACAGCCCACCCTCCAGAGCAGTTATTGGTGCCAGGGGAACTGATCTGTTAGCAAAGATCACTGTCATTCTAGGGCCGTGGTGGCGAACCTTTGGCACTCCAGATGTCATGGACTACAATTCCCATCAGCCCCTGCCAGCATGGCCAATTGTGGTGGGGGGGGGGGGGGGTGGGGGGGGGGGGGTTGGGGGGGGGGGTGTGGGGGGGGGGGGGGGTGGGGGGGGGGGGGGGTGGGGGGGGGGGGGGGGGGGGGGGGGGGGGGGTGTGGGGGGGGGGGGGTGGGGGGGGGGGGGGGTGGGGGGGGGGGGGGGTGGGGGGGGGGGGGGGTGGGGGGGGGGGGGGGTGGGGGGGGGGGGGGGTGGGGGGGGGGGGGGGTGGGGGGGGGGGGGGGTGGGGGGGGGGGGGGGTGGGGGGGGGGGGGGGTGGGGGGGGGGGGGGGTGGGGGGGGGGGGGGGTGGGGGGGGGGGGGGGTGGGGGGGGGGGGGGGTGGGGGGGGGGGGGGGTGGGGGGGGGGGGGGGTGGGGGGGGGGGGGGGTGGGGGGGGGGGGGGGTGGGGGGGGGGGGGGGTGGGGGGGGGGGGGGGTGGGGGGGGGGGGGGGTGGGGGGGGGGGGGGGTGGGGGGGGGGGGGGGTGGGGGGGGGGGGGGGTGGGGGGGGGGGGGGGTGGGGGGGGGGGGGGGTGGGGGGGGGGGGGGGTGGGGGGGGGGGGGGGTGGGGGGGGGGGGGGGTGGGGGGGGGGGGGGGTGGGGGGGGGGGGGGGTGGGGGGGGGGGGGGGTGGGGGGGGGGGGGGGTGGGGGGGGGGGGGGGTGGGGGGGGGGGGGGGTGGGGGGGGGGGGGGGTGGGGGGGGGGGGGGGTGGGGGGGGGGGGGGGTGGGGGGGGGGGGGGGTGGGGGGGGGGGGGGGTGGGGGGGGGGGGGGGTGGGGGGGGGGGGGGGTGGGGGGGGGGGGGGGTGGGGGGGGGGGGGGGTGGGGGGGGGGGGGGGTGGGGGGGGGGGGGGGTGGGGGGGGGGGGGGGTGGGGGGGGGGGGGGGTGGGGGGGGGGGGGGGTGGGGGGGGGGGGGGGTGGGGGGGGGGGGGGGTGGGGGGGGGGGGGGGTGGGGGGGGGGGGGGGTGGGGGGGGGGGGGGGTGGGGGGGGGGGGGGGTGGGGGGGGGGGGGGGTGGGGGGGGGGGGGGGTGGGGGGGGGGGGGGGTGGGGGGGGGGGGGGGTGGGGGGGGGGGGGGGTGGGGGGGGGGGGGGGTGGGGGGGGGGGGGGGTGGGGGGGGGGGGGGGTGGGGGGGGGGGGGGGTGGGGGGGGGGGGGGGTGGGGGGGGGGGGGGGTGGGGGGGGGGGGGGGTGGGGGGGGGGGGGGGTGGGGGGGGGGGGGGGTGGGGGGGGGGGGGGGTGGGGGGGGGGGGGGGTGGGGGGGGGGGGGGGTGGGGGGGGGGGGGGGTGGGGGGGGGGGGGGGTGGGGGGGGGGGGGGGTGGGGGGGGGGGGGGGTGGGGGGGGGGGGGGGTGGGGGGGGGGGGGGGTGGGGGGGGGGGGGGGTGGGGGGGGGGGGGGGTGGGGGGGGGGGGGGGTGGGGGGGGGGGGGGGTGGGGGGGGGGGGGGGTGGGGGGGGGGGGGGGTGGGGGGGGGGGGGGGTGGGGGGGGGGGGGGGTGGGGGGGGGGGGGGGTGGGGGGGGGGGGGGGTGGGGGGGGGGGGGGGTGGGGGGGGGGGGGGGTGGGGGGGGGGGGGGGTGGGGGGGGGGGGGGGTGGGGGGGGGGGGGGGTGGGGGGGGGGGGGGGTGGGGGGGGGGGGGGGTGGGGGGGGGGGGGGGTGGGGGGGGGGGGGGGTGGGGGGGGGGGGGGGTGGGGGGGGGGGGGGGTGGGGGGGGGGGGGGGTGGGGGGGGGGGGGGGTGGGGGGGGGGGGGGGTGGGGGGGGGGGGGGGTGGGGGGGGGGGGGGGTGGGGGGGGGGGGGGGTGGGGGGGGGGGGGGGTGGGGGGGGGGGGGGGTGGGGGGGGGGGGGGGTGGGGGGGGGGGGGGGTGGGGGGGGGGGGGGGTGGGGGGGGGGGGGGGTGGGGGGGGGGGGGGGTGGGGGGGGGGGGGGGTGGGGGGGGGGGGGGGTGGGGGGGGGGGGGGGTGGGGGGGGGGGGGGGTGGGGGGGGGGGGGGGTGGGGGGGGGGGGGGGTGGGGGGGGGGGGGGGTGGGGGGGGGGGGGGGTGGGGGGGGGGGGGGGTGGGGGGGGGGGGGGGTGGGGGGGGGGGGGGGTGGGGGGGGGGGGGGGTGGGGGGGGGGGGGGGTGGGGGGGGGGGGGGGTGGGGGGGGGGGGGGGTGGGGGGGGGGGGGGGTGGGGGGGGGGGGGGGTGGGGGGGGGGGGGGGTGGGGGGGGGGGGGGGTGGGGGGGGGGGGGGGTGGGGGGGGGGGGGGGTGGGGGGGGGGGGGGGTGGGGGGGGGGGGGGGTGGGGGGGGGGGGGGGTGGGGGGGGGGGGGGGTGGGGGGGGGGGGGGGTGGGGGGGGGGGGGGGTGGGGGGGGGGGGGGGTGGGGGGGGGGGGGGGTGGGGGGGGGGGGGGGTGGGGGGGGGGGGGGGTGGGGGGGGGGGGGGGTGGGGGGGGGGGGGGGTGGGGGGGGGGGGGGGTGGGGGGGGGGGGGGGTGGGGGGGGGGGGGGGTGGGGGGGGGGGGGGGTGGGGGGGGGGGGGGGTGGGGGGGGGGGGGGGTGGGGGGGGGGGGGGGTGGGGGGGGGGGGGGGTGGGGGGGGGGGGGGGTGGGGGGGGGGGGGGGTGGGGGGGGGGGGGGGTGGGGGGGGGGGGGGGTGGGGGGGGGGGGGGGTGGGGGGGGGGGGGGGTGGGGGGGGGGGGGGGTGGGGGGGGGGGGGGGTGGGGGGGGGGGGGGGTGGGGGGGGGGGGGGGTGGGGGGGGGGGGGGGTGGGGGGGGGGGGGGGTGGGGGGGGGGGGGGGTGGGGGGGGGGGGGGGTGGGGGGGGGGGGGGGTGGGGGGGGGGGGGGGTGGGGGGGGGGGGGGGTGGGGGGGGGGGGGGGTGGGGGGGGGGGGGGGTGGGGGGGGGGGGGGGTGGGGGGGGGGGGGGGTGGGGGGGGGGGGGGGTGGGGGGGGGGGGGGGTGGGGGGGGGGGGGGGTGGGGGGGGGGGGGGGTGGGGGGGGGGGGGGGTGGGGGGGGGGGGGGGTGGGGGGGGGGGGGGGTGGGGGGGGGGGGGGGTGGGGGGGGGGGGGGGTGGGGGGGGGGGGGGGTGGGGGGGGGGGGGGGTGGGGGGGGGGGGGGGTGGGGGGGGGGGGGGGTGGGGGGGGGGGGGGGTGGGGGGGGGGGGGGGTGGGGGGGGGGGGGGGTGGGGGGGGGGGGGGGTGGGGGGGGGGGGGGGTGGGGGGGGGGGGGGGTGGGGGGGGGGGGGGGTGGGGGGGGGGGGGGGTGGGGGGGGGGGGGGGTGGGGGGGGGGGGGGGTGGGGGGGGGGGGGGGTGGGGGGGGGGGGGGGTGGGGGGGGGGGGGGGTGGGGGGGGGGGGGGGTGGGGGGGGGGGGGGGTGGGGGGGGGGGGGGGTGGGGGGGGGGGGGGGTGGGGGGGGGGGGGGGTGGGGGGGGGGGGGGGTGGGGGGGGGGGGGGGTGGGGGGGGGGGGGGGTGGGGGGGGGGGGGGGTG
The DNA here is from genome assembly GCF_021028975.2 of Sphaerodactylus townsendi. NCBI lineage: Eukaryota > Metazoa > Chordata > Lepidosauria > Squamata > Sphaerodactylidae > Sphaerodactylus > Sphaerodactylus townsendi. The sequence continues at coordinate 167,547,925 of NC_059427.1, forward strand.
GGGGGGGGGGGGGGTGGGGGGGGGGGGGGGTGGGGGGGGGGGGGGGTGGGGGGGGGGGGGGGTGGGGGGGGGGGGGGGTGGGGGGGGGGGGGGGTGGGGGGGGGGGGGGGTGGGGGGGGGGGGGGGTGGGGGGGGGGGGGGGTGGGGGGGGGGGGGGGTGGGGGGGGGGGGGGGTGGGGGGGGGGGGGGGTGGGGGGGGGGGGGGGTGGGGGGGGGGGGGGGTGGGGGGGGGGGGGGGTGGGGGGGGGGGGGGGTGGGGGGGGGGGGGGGTGGGGGGGGGGGGGGGTGGGGGGGGGGGGGGGTGGGGGGGGGGGGGGGTGGGGGGGGGGGGGGGTGGGGGGGGGGGGGGGTGGGGGGGGGGGGGGGTGGGGGGGGGGGGGGGTGGGGGGGGGGGGGGGTGGGGGGGGGGGGGGGTGGGGGGGGGGGGGGGTGGGGGGGGGGGGGGGTGGGGGGGGGGGGGGGTGGGGGGGGGGGGGGGTGGGGGGGGGGGGGGGTGGGGGGGGGGGGGGGTGGGGGGGGGGGGGGGTGGGGGGGGGGGGGGGTGGGGGGGGGGGGGGGTGGGGGGGGGGGGGGGTGGGGGGGGGGGGGGGTGGGGGGGGGGGGGGGTGGGGGGGGGGGGGGGTGGGGGGGGGGGGGGGTGGGGGGGGGGGGGGGTGGGGGGGGGGGGGGGTGGGGGGGGGGGGGGGTGGGGGGGGGGGGGGGTGGGGGGGGGGGGGGGTGGGGGGGGGGGGGGGTGGGGGGGGGGGGGGGTGGGGGGGGGGGGGGGTGGGGGGGGGGGGGGGTGGGGGGGGGGGGGGGTGGGGGGGGGGGGGGGTGGGGGGGGGGGGGGGTGGGGGGGGGGGGGGGTGGGGGGGGGGGGGGGTGGGGGGGGGGGGGGGTGGGGGGGGGGGGGGGTGGGGGGGGGGGGGGGTGGGGGGGGGGGGGGGTGGGGGGGGGGGGGGGTGGGGGGGGGGGGGGGTGGGGGGGGGGGGGGGTGGGGGGGGGGGGGGGTGGGGGGGGGGGGGGGTGGGGGGGGGGGGGGGTGGGGGGGGGGGGGGGTGGGGGGGGGGGGGGGTGGGGGGGGGGGGGGGTGGGGGGGGGGGGGGGTGGGGGGGGGGGGGGGTGGGGGGGGGGGGGGGTGGGGGGGGGGGGGGGTGGGGGGGGGGGGGGGTGGGGGGGGGGGGGGGTGGGGGGGGGGGGGGGTGGGGGGGGGGGGGGGTGGGGGGGGGGGGGGGTGGGGGGGGGGGGGGGTGGGGGGGGGGGGGGGTGGGGGGGGGGGGGGGTGGGGGGGGGGGGGGGTGGGGGGGGGGGGGGGTGGGGGGGGGGGGGGGTGGGGGGGGGGGGGGGTGGGGGGGGGGGGGGGTGGGGGGGGGGGGGGGTGGGGGGGGGGGGGGGTGGGGGGGGGGGGGGGTGGGGGGGGGGGGGGGTGGGGGGGGGGGGGGGTGGGGGGGGGGGGGGGTGGGGGGGGGGGGGGGTGGGGGGGGGGGGGGGTGGGGGGGGGGGGGGGTGGGGGGGGGGGGGGGTGGGGGGGGGGGGGGGTGGGGGGGGGGGGGGGTGGGGGGGGGGGGGGGTGGGGGGGGGGGGGGGTGGGGGGGGGGGGGGGTGGGGGGGGGGGGGGGTGGGGGGGGGGGGGGGTGGGGGGGGGGGGGGGTGGGGGGGGGGGGGGGTGGGGGGGGGGGGGGGTGGGGGGGGGGGGGGGTGGGGGGGGGGGGGGGTGGGGGGGGGGGGGGGTGGGGGGGGGGGGGGGTGGGGGGGGGGGGGGGTGGGGGGGGGGGGGGGTGGGGGGGGGGGGGGGTGGGGGGGGGGGGGGGTGGGGGGGGGGGGGGGTGGGGGGGGGGGGGGGTGGGGGGGGGGGGGGGTGGGGGGGGGGGGGGGTGGGGGGGGGGGGGGGTGGGGGGGGGGGGGGGTGGGGGGGGGGGGGGGTGGGGGGGGGGGGGGGTGGGGGGGGGGGGGGGTGGGGGGGGGGGGGGGTGGGGGGGGGGGGGGGTGGGGGGGGGGGGGGGTGGGGGGGGGGGGGGGTGGGGGGGGGGGGGGGTGGGGGGGGGGGGGGGTGGGGGGGGGGGGGGGTGGGGGGGGGGGGGGGTGGGGGGGGGGGGGGGTGGGGGGGGGGGGGGGTGGGGGGGGGGGGGGGTGGGGGGGGGGGGGGGTGGGGGGGGGGGGGGGTGGGGGGGGGGGGGGGTGGGGGGGGGGGGGGGTGGGGGGGGGGGGGGGTGGGGGGGGGGGGGGGTGGGGGGGGGGGGGGGTGGGGGGGGGGGGGGGTGGGGGGGGGGGGGGGTGGGGGGGGGGGGGGGTGGGGGGGGGGGGGGGTGGGGGGGGGGGGGGGTGGGGGGGGGGGGGGGTGGGGGGGGGGGGGGGTGGGGGGGGGGGGGGGTGGGGGGGGGGGGGGGTGGGGGGGGGGGGGGGTGGGGGGGGGGGGGGGTGGGGGGGGGGGGGGGTGGGGGGGGGGGGGGGTGGGGGGGGGGGGGGGTGGGGGGGGGGGGGGGTGGGGGGGGGGGGGGGTGGGGGGGGGGGGGGGTGGGGGGGGGGGGGGGTGGGGGGGGGGGGGGGTGGGGGGGGGGGGGGGTGGGGGGGGGGGGGGGTGGGGGGGGGGGGGGGTGGGGGGGGGGGGGGGTGGGGGGGGGGGGGGGTGGGGGGGGGGGGGGGTGGGGGGGGGGGGGGGTGGGGGGGGGGGGGGGTGGGGGGGGGGGGGGGTGGGGGGGGGGGGGGGTGGGGGGGGGGGGGGGTGGGGGGGGGGGGGGGTGGGGGGGGGGGGGGGTGGGGGGGGGGGGGGGTGGGGGGGGGGGGGGGTGGGGGGGGGGGGGGGTGGGGGGGGGGGGGGGTGGGGGGGGGGGGGGGTGGGGGGGGGGGGGGGTGGGGGGGGGGGGGGGTGGGGGGGGGGGGGGGTGGGGGGGGGGGGGGGTGGGGGGGGGGGGGGGTGGGGGGGGGGGGGGGTGGGGGGGGGGGGGGGTGGGGGGGGGGGGGGGTGGGGGGGGGGGGGGGTGGGGGGGGGGGGGGGTGGGGGGGGGGGGGGGTGGGGGGGGGGGGGGGTGGGGGGGGGGGGGGGTGGGGGGGGGGGGGGGTGGGGGGGGGGGGGGGTGGGGGGGGGGGGGGGTGGGGGGGGGGGGGGGTGGGGGGGGGGGGGGGTGGGGGGGGGGGGGGGTGGGGGGGGGGGGGGGTGGGGGGGGGGGGGGGTGGGGGGGGGGGGGGGTGGGGGGGGGGGGGGGTGGGGGGGGGGGGGGGTGGGGGGGGGGGGGGGTGGGGGGGGGGGGGGGTGGGGGGGGGGGGGGGTGGGGGGGGGGGGGGGTGGGGGGGGGGGGGGGTGGGGGGGGGGGGGGGTGGGGGGGGGGGGGGGTGGGGGGGGGGGGGGGTGGGGGGGGGGGGGGGTGGGGGGGGGGGGGGGTGGGGGGGGGGGGGGGTGGGGGGGGGGGGGGGTGGGGGGGGGGGGGGGTGGGGGGGGGGGGGGGTGGGGGGGGGGGGGGGTGGGGGGGGGGGGGGGTGGGGGGGGGGGGGGGTGGGGGGGGGGGGGGGTGGGGGGGGGGGGGGGTGGGGGGGGGGGGGGGTGGGGGGGGGGGGGGGTGGGGGGGGGGGGGGGTGGGGGGGGGGGGGGGTGGGGGGGGGGGGGGGTGGGGGGGGGGGGGGGTGGGGGGGGGGGGGGGTGGGGGGGGGGGGGGGTGGGGGGGGGGGGGGGTGGGGGGGGGGGGGGGTGGGGGGGGGGGGGGGTGGGGGGGGGGGGGGGTGGGGGGGGGGGGGGGTGGGGGGGGGGGGGGGTGGGGGGGGGGGGGGGTGGGGGGGGGGGGGGGTGGGGGGGGGGGGGGGTGGGGGGGGGGGGGGGTGGGGGGGGGGGGGGGTGGGGGGGGGGGGGGGTGGGGGGGGGGGGGGGTGGGGGGGGGGGGGGGTGGGGGGGGGGGGGGGTGGGGGGGGGGGGGGGTGGGGGGGGGGGGGGGTGGGGGGGGGGGGGGGTGGGGGGGGGGGGGGGTGGGGGGGGGGGGGGGTGGGGGGGGGGGGGGGTGGGGGGGGGGGGGGGTGGGGGGGGGGGGGGGTGGGGGGGGGGGGGGGTGGGGGGGGGGGGGGGTGGGGGGGGGGGGGGGTGGGGGGGGGGGGGGGTGGGGGGGGGGGGGGGTGGGGGGGGGGGGGGGTGGGGGGGGGGGGGGGTGGGGGGGGGGGGGGGTGGGGGGGGGGGGGGGTGGGGGGGGGGGGGGGTGGGGGGGGGGGGGGGTGGGGGGGGGGGGGGGTGGGGGGGGGGGGGGGTGGGGGGGGGGGGGGGTGGGGGGGGGGGGGGGTGGGGGGGGGGGGGGGTGGGGGGGGGGGGGGGTGGGGGGGGGGGGGGGTGGGGGGGGGGGGGGGTGGGGGGGGGGGGGGGTGGGGGGGGGGGGGGGTGGGGGGGGGGGGGGGTGGGGGGGGGGGGGGGTGGGGGGGGGGGGGGGTGGGGGGGGGGGGGGGTGGGGGGGGGGGGGGGTGGGGGGGGGGGGGGGTGGGGGGGGGGGGGGGTGGGGGGGGGGGGGGGTGGGGGGGGGGGGGGGTGGGGGGGGGGGGGGGTGGGGGGGGGGGGGGGTGGGGGGGGGGGGGGGTGGGGGGGGGGGGGGGTGGGGGGGGGGGGGGGTGGGGGGGGGGGGGGGTGGGGGGGGGGGGGGGTGGGGGGGGGGGGGGGTGGGGGGGGGGGGGGGTGGGGGGGGGGGGGGGTGGGGGGGGGGGGGGGTGGGGGGGGGGGGGGGTGGGGGGGGGGGGGGGTGGGGGGGGGGGGGGGTGGGGGGGGGGGGGGGTGGGGGGGGGGGGGGGTGGGGGGGGGGGGGGGTGGGGGGGGGGGGGGGTGGGGGGGGGGGGGGGTGGGGGGGGGGGGGGGTGGGGGGGGGGGGGGGTGGGGGGGGGGGGGGGTGGGGGGGGGGGGGGGTGGGGGGGGGGGGGGGTGGGGGGGGGGGGGGGTGGGGGGGGGGGGGGGTGGGGGGGGGGGGGGGTGGGGGGGGGGGGGGGTGGGGGGGGGGGGGGGTGGGGGGGGGGGGGGGTGGGGGGGGGGGGGGGTGGGGGGGGGGGGGGGTGGGGGGGGGGGGGGGTGGGGGGGGGGGGGGGTGGGGGGGGGGGGGGGTGGGGGGGGGGGGGGGTGGGGGGGGGGGGGGGTGGGGGGGGGGGGGGGTGGGGGGGGGGGGGGGTGGGGGGGGGGGGGGGTGGGGGGGGGGGGGGGTGGGGGGGGGGGGGGGTGGGGGGGGGGGGGGGTGGGGGGGGGGGGGGGTGGGGGGGGGGGGGGGTGGGGGGGGGGGGGGGTGGGGGGGGGGGGGGGTGGGGGGGGGGGGGGGTGGGGGGGGGGGGGGGTGGGGGGGGGGGGGGGTGGGGGGGGGGGGGGGTGGGGGGGGGGGGGGGTGGGGGGGGGGGGGGGTGGGGGGGGGGGGGGGTGGGGGGGGGGGGGGGTGGGGGGGGGGGGGGGTGGGGGGGGGGGGGGGTGGGGGGGGGGGGGGGTGGGGGGGGGGGGGGGTGGGGGGGGGGGGGGGTGGGGGGGGGGGGGGGTGGGGGGGGGGGGGGGTGGGGGGGGGGGGGGGTGGGGGGGGGGGGGGGTGGGGGGGGGGGGGGGTGGGGGGGGGGGGGGGTGGGGGGGGGGGGGGGTGGGGGGGGGGGGGGGTGGGGGGGGGGGGGGGTGGGGGGGGGGGGGGGTGGGGGGGGGGGGGGGTGGGGGGGGGGGGGGGTGGGGGGGGGGGGGGGTGGGGGGGGGGGGGGGTGGGGGGGGGGGGGGGTGGGGGGGGGGGGGGGTGGGGGGGGGGGGGGGTGGGGGGGGGGGGGGGTGGGGGGGGGGGGGGGTGGGGGGGGGGGGGGGTGGGGGGGGGGGGGGGTGGGGGGGGGGGGGGGTGGGGGGGGGGGGGGGTGGGGGGGGGGGGGGGTGGGGGGGGGGGGGGGTGGGGGGGGGGGGGGGTGGGGGGGGGGGGGGGTGGGGGGGGGGGGGGGTGGGGGGGGGGGGGGGTGGGGGGGGGGGGGGGTGGGGGGGGGGGGGGGTGGGGGGGGGGGGGGGTGGGGGGGGGGGGGGGTGGGGGGGGGGGGGGGTGGGGGGGGGGGGGGGTGGGGGGGGGGGGGGGTGGGGGGGGGGGGGGGTGGGGGGGGGGGGGGGTGGGGGGGGGGGGGGGTGGGGGGGGGGGGGGGTGGGGGGGGGGGGGGGTGGGGGGGGGGGGGGGTGGGGGGGGGGGGGGGTGGGGGGGGGGGGGGGTGGGGGGGGGGGGGGGTGGGGGGGGGGGGGGGTGGGGGGGGGGGGGGGTGGGGGGGGGGGGGGGTGGGGGGGGGGGGGGGTGGGGGGGGGGGGGGGTGGGGGGGGGGGGGGGTGGGGGGGGGGGGGGGTGGGGGGGGGGGGGGGTGGGGGGGGGGGGGGGTGGGGGGGGGGGGGGGTGGGGGGGGGGGGGGGTGGGGGGGGGGGGGGGTGGGGGGGGGGGGGGGTGGGGGGGGGGGGGGGTGGGGGGGGGGGGGGGTGGGGGGGGGGGGGGGTGGGGGGGGGGGGGGGTGGGGGGGGGGGGGGGTGGGGGGGGGGGGGGGTGGGGGGGGGGGGGGGTGGGGGGGGGGGGGGGTGGGGGGGGGGGGGGGTGGGGGGGGGGGGGGGTGGGGGGGGGGGGGGGTGGGGGGGGGGGGGGGTGGGGGGGGGGGGGGGTGGGGGGGGGGGGGGGTGGGGGGGGGGGGGGGTGGGGGGGGGGGGGGGTGGGGGGGGGGGGGGGTGGGGGGGGGGGGGGGTGGGGGGGGGGGGGGGTGGGGGGGGGGGGGGGTGGGGGGGGGGGGGGGTGGGGGGGGGGGGGGGTGGGGGGGGGGGGGGGTGGGGGGGGGGGGGGGTGGGGGGGGGGGGGGGTGGGGGGGGGGGGGGGTGGGGGGGGGGGGGGGTGGGGGGGGGGGGGGGTGGGGGGGGGGGGGGGTGGGGGGGGGGGGGGGTGGGGGGGGGGGGGGGTGGGGGGGGGGGGGGGTGGGGGGGGGGGGGGGTGGGGGGGGGGGGGGGTGGGGGGGGGGGGGGGTGGGGGGGGGGGGGGGTGGGGGGGGGGGGGGGTGGGGGGGGGGGGGGGTGGGGGGGGGGGGGGGTGGGGGGGGGGGGGGGTGGGGGGGGGGGGGGGTGGGGGGGGGGGGGGGTGGGGGGGGGGGGGGGTGGGGGGGGGGGGGGGTGGGGGGGGGGGGGGGTGGGGGGGGGGGGGGGTGGGGGGGGGGGGGGGTGGGGGGGGGGGGGGGTGGGGGGGGGGGGGGGTGGGGGGGGGGGGGGGTGGGGGGGGGGGGGGGTGGGGGGGGGGGGGGGTGGGGGGGGGGGGGGGTGGGGGGGGGGGGGGGTGGGGGGGGGGGGGGGTGGGGGGGGGGGGGGGTGGGGGGGGGGGGGGGTGGGGGGGGGGGGGGGTGGGGGGGGGGGGGGGTGGGGGGGGGGGGGGGTGGGGGGGGGGGGGGGTGGGGGGGGGGGGGGGTGGGGGGGGGGGGGGGTGGGGGGGGGGGGGGGTGGGGGGGGGGGGGGGTGGGGGGGGGGGGGGGTGGGGGGGGGGGGGGGTGGGGGGGGGGGGGGGTGGGGGGGGGGGGGGGTGGGGGGGGGGGGGGGTGGGGGGGGGGGGGGGTGGGGGGGGGGGGGGGTGGGGGGGGGGGGGGGTGGGGGGGGGGGGGGGTGGGGGGGGGGGGGGGTGGGGGGGGGGGGGGGTGGGGGGGGGGGGGGGTGGGGGGGGGGGGGGGTGGGGGGGGGGGGGGGTGGGGGGGGGGGGGGGTGGGGGGGGGGGGGGGTGGGGGGGGGGGGGGGTGGGGGGGGGGGGGGGTGGGGGGGGGGGGGGGTGGGGGGGGGGGGGGGTGGGGGGGGGGGGGGGTGGGGGGGGGGGGGGGTGGGGGGGGGGGGGGGTGGGGGGGGGGGGGGGTGGGGGGGGGGGGGGGTGGGGGGGGGGGGGGGTGGGGGGGGGGGGGGGTGGGGGGGGGGGGGGGTGGGGGGGGGGGGGGGTGGGGGGGGGGGGGGGTGGGGGGGGGGGGGGGTGGGGGGGGGGGGGGGTGGGGGGGGGGGGGGGTGGGGGGGGGGGGGGGTGGGGGGGGGGGGGGGTGGGGGGGGGGGGGGGTGGGGGGGGGGGGGGGTGGGGGGGGGGGGGGGTGGGGGGGGGGGGGGGTGGGGGGGGGGGGGGGTGGGGGGGGGGGGGGGTGGGGGGGGGGGGGGGTGGGGGGGGGGGGGGGTGGGGGGGGGGGGGGGTGGGGGGGGGGGGGGGTGGGGGGGGGGGGGGGTGGGGGGGGGGGGGGGTGGGGGGGGGGGGGGGTGGGGGGGGGGGGGGGTGGGGGGGGGGGGGGGTGGGGGGGGGGGGGGGTGGGGGGGGGGGGGGGTGGGGGGGGGGGGGGGTGGGGGGGGGGGGGGGTGGGGGGGGGGGGGGGTGGGGGGGGGGGGGGGTGGGGGGGGGGGGGGGTGGGGGGGGGGGGGGGTGGGGGGGGGGGGGGGTGGGGGGGGGGGGGGGTGGGGGGGGGGGGGGGTGGGGGGGGGGGGGGGTGGGGGGGGGGGGGGGTGGGGGGGGGGGGGGGTGGGGGGGGGGGGGGGTGGGGGGGGGGGGGGGTGGGGGGGGGGGGGGGTGGGGGGGGGGGGGGGTGGGGGGGGGGGGGGGTGGGGGGGGGGGGGGGTGGGGGGGGGGGGGGGTGGGGGGGGGGGGGGGTGGGGGGGGGGGGGGGTGGGGGGGGGGGGGGGTGGGGGGGGGGGGGGGTGGGGGGGGGGGGGGGTGGGGGGGGGGGGGGGTGGGGGGGGGGGGGGGTGGGGGGGGGGGGGGGTGGGGGGGGGGGGGGGTGGGGGGGGGGGGGGGTGGGGGGGGGGGGGGGTGGGGGGGGGGGGGGGTGGGGGGGGGGGGGGGTGGGGGGGGGGGGGGGTGGGGGGGGGGGGGGGTGGGGGGGGGGGGGGGTGGGGGGGGGGGGGGGTGGGGGGGGGGGGGGGTGGGGGGGGGGGGGGGTGGGGGGGGGGGGGGGTGGGGGGGGGGGGGGGTGGGGGGGGGGGGGGGTGGGGGGGGGGGGGGGTGGGGGGGGGGGGGGGTGGGGGGGGGGGGGGGTGGGGGGGGGGGGGGGTGGGGGGGGGGGGGGGTGGGGGGGGGGGGGGGTGGGGGGGGGGGGGGGTGGGGGGGGGGGGGGGTGGGGGGGGGGGGGGGTGGGGGGGGGGGGGGGTGGGGGGGGGGGGGGGTGGGGGGGGGGGGGGGTGGGGGGGGGGGGGGGTGGGGGGGGGGGGGGGTGGGGGGGGGGGGGGGTGGGGGGGGGGGGGGGTGGGGGGGGGGGGGGGTGGGGGGGGGGGGGGGTGGGGGGGGGGGGGGGTGGGGGGGGGGGGGGGTGGGGGGGGGGGGGGGTGGGGGGGGGGGGGGGTGGGGGGGGGGGGGGGTGGGGGGGGGGGGGGGTGGGGGGGGGGGGGGGTGGGGGGGGGGGGGGGTGGGGGGGGGGGGGGGTGGGGGGGGGGGGGGGTGGGGGGGGGGGGGGGTGGGGGGGGGGGGGGGTGGGGGGGGGGGGGGGTGGGGGGGGGGGGGGGTGGGGGGGGGGGGGGGTGGGGGGGGGGGGGGGTGGGGGGGGGGGGGGGTGGGGGGGGGGGGGGGTGGGGGGGGGGGGGGGTGGGGGGGGGGGGGGGTGGGGGGGGGGGGGGGTGGGGGGGGGGGGGGGTGGGGGGGGGGGGGGGTGGGGGGGGGGGGGGGTGGGGGGGGGGGGGGGTGGGGGGGGGGGGGGGTGGGGGGGGGGGGGGGTGGGGGGGGGGGGGGGTGGGGGGGGGGGGGGGTGGGGGGGGGGGGGGGTGGGGGGGGGGGGGGGTGGGGGGGGGGGGGGGTGGGGGGGGGGGGGGGTGGGGGGGGGGGGGGGTGGGGGGGGGGGGGGGTGGGGGGGGGGGGGGGTGGGGGGGGGGGGGGGTGGGGGGGGGGGGGGGTGGGGGGGGGGGGGGGTGGGGGGGGGGGGGGGTGGGGGGGGGGGGGGGTGGGGGGGGGGGGGGGTGGGGGGGGGGGGGGGTGGGGGGGGGGGGGGGTGGGGGGGGGGGGGGGTGGGGGGGGGGGGGGGTGGGGGGGGGGGGGGGTGGGGGGGGGGGGGGGTGGGGGGGGGGGGGGGTGGGGGGGGGGGGGGGTGGGGGGGGGGGGGGGTGGGGGGGGGGGGGGGTGGGGGGGGGGGGGGGTGGGGGGGGGGGGGGGTGGGGGGGGGGGGGGGTGGGGGGGGGGGGGGGTGGGGGGGGGGGGGGGTGGGGGGGGGGGGGGGTGGGGGGGGGGGGGGGTGGGGGGGGGGGGGGGTGGGGGGGGGGGGGGGTGGGGGGGGGGGGGGGTGGGGGGGGGGGGGGGTGGGGGGGGGGGGGGGTGGGGGGGGGGGGGGGTGGGGGGGGGGGGGGGTGGGGGGGGGGGGGGGTGGGGGGGGGGGGGGGTGGGGGGGGGGGGGGGTGGGGGGGGGGGGGGGTGGGGGGGGGGGGGGGTGGGGGGGGGGGGGGGTGGGGGGGGGGGGGGGTGGGGGGGGGGGGGGGTGGGGGGGGGGGGGGGTGGGGGGGGGGGGGGGTGGGGGGGGGGGGGGGTGGGGGGGGGGGGGGGTGGGGGGGGGGGGGGGTGGGGGGGGGGGGGGGTGGGGGGGGGGGGGGGTGGGGGGGGGGGGGGGTGGGGGGGGGGGGGGGTGGGGGGGGGGGGGGGTGGGGGGGGGGGGGGGTGGGGGGGGGGGGGGGTGGGGGGGGGGGGGGGTGGGGGGGGGGGGGGGTGGGGGGGGGGGGGGGTGGGGGGGGGGGGGGGTGGGGGGGGGGGGGGGTGGGGGGGGGGGGGGGTGGGGGGGGGGGGGGGTGGGGGGGGGGGGGGGTGGGGGGGGGGGGGGGTGGGGGGGGGGGGGGGTGGGGGGGGGGGGGGGTGGGGGGGGGGGGGGGTGGGGGGGGGGGGGGGTGGGGGGGGGGGGGGGTGGGGGGGGGGGGGGGTGGGGGGGGGGGGGGGTGGGGGGGGGGGGGGGTGGGGGGGGGGGGGGGTGGGGGGGGGGGGGGGTGGGGGGGGGGGGGGGTGGGGGGGGGGGGGGGTGGGGGGGGGGGGGGGTGGGGGGGGGGGGGGGTGGGGGGGGGGGGGGGTGGGGGGGGGGGGGGGTGGGGGGGGGGGGGGGTGGGGGGGGGGGGGGGTGGGGGGGGGGGGGGGTGGGGGGGGGGGGGGGTGGGGGGGGGGGGGGGTGGGGGGGGGGGGGGGTGGGGGGGGGGGGGGGTGGGGGGGGGGGGGGGTGGGGGGGGGGGGGGGTGGGGGGGGGGGGGGGTGGGGGGGGGGGGGGGTGGGGGGGGGGGGGGGTGGGGGGGGGGGGGGGTGGGGGGGGGGGGGGGTGGGGGGGGGGGGGGGTGGGGGGGGGGGGGGGTGGGGGGGGGGGGGGGTGGGGGGGGGGGGGGGTGGGGGGGGGGGGGGGTGGGGGGGGGGGGGGGTGGGGGGGGGGGGGGGTGGGGGGGGGGGGGGGTGGGGGGGGGGGGGGGTGGGGGGGGGGGGGGGTGGGGGGGGGGGGGGGTGGGGGGGGGGGGGGGTGGGGGGGGGGGGGGGTGGGGGGGGGGGGGGGTGGGGGGGGGGGGGGGTGGGGGGGGGGGGGGGTGGGGGGGGGGGGGGGTGGGGGGGGGGGGGGGTGGGGGGGGGGGGGGGTGGGGGGGGGGGGGGGTGGGGGGGGGGGGGGGTGGGGGGGGGGGGGGGTGGGGGGGGGGGGGGGTGGGGGGGGGGGGGGGTGGGGGGGGGGGGGGGTGGGGGGGGGGGGGGGTGGGGGGGGGGGGGGGTGGGGGGGGGGGGGGGTGGGGGGGGGGGGGGGTGGGGGGGGGGGGGGGTGGGGGGGGGGGGGGGTGGGGGGGGGGGGGGGTGGGGGGGGGGGGGGGTGGGGGGGGGGGGGGGTGGGGGGGGGGGGGGGTGGGGGGGGGGGGGGGTGGGGGGGGGGGGGGGTGGGGGGGGGGGGGGGTGGGGGGGGGGGGGGGTGGGGGGGGGGGGGGGTGGGGGGGGGGGGGGGTGGGGGGGGGGGGGGGTGGGGGGGGGGGGGGGTGGGGGGGGGGGGGGGTGGGGGGGGGGGGGGGTGGGGGGGGGGGGGGGTGGGGGGGGGGGGGGGTGGGGGGGGGGGGGGGTGGGGGGGGGGGGGGGTGGGGGGGGGGGGGGGTGGGGGGGGGGGGGGGTGGGGGGGGGGGGGGGTGGGGGGGGGGGGGGGTGGGGGGGGGGGGGGGTGGGGGGGGGGGGGGGTGGGGGGGGGGGGGGGTGGGGGGGGGGGGGGGTGGGGGGGGGGGGGGGTGGGGGGGGGGGGGGGTGGGGGGGGGGGGGGGTGGGGGGGGGGGGGGGTGGGGGGGGGGGGGGGTGGGGGGGGGGGGGGGTGGGGGGGGGGGGGGGTGGGGGGGGGGGGGGGTGGGGGGGGGGGGGGGTGGGGGGGGGGGGGGGTGGGGGGGGGGGGGGGTGGGGGGGGGGGGGGGTGGGGGGGGGGGGGGGTGGGGGGGGGGGGGGGTGGGGGGGGGGGGGGGTGGGGGGGGGGGGGGGTGGGGGGGGGGGGGGGTGGGGGGGGGGGGGGGTGGGGGGGGGGGGGGGTGGGGGGGGGGGGGGGTGGGGGGGGGGGGGGGTGGGGGGGGGGGGGGGTGGGGGGGGGGGGGGGTGGGGGGGGGGGGGGGTGGGGGGGGGGGGGGGTGGGGGGGGGGGGGGGTGGGGGGGGGGGGGGGTGGGGGGGGGGGGGGGTGGGGGGGGGGGGGGGTGGGGGGGGGGGGGGGTGGGGGGGGGGGGGGGTGGGGGGGGGGGGGGGTGGGGGGGGGGGGGGGTGGGGGGGGGGGGGGGTGGGGGGGGGGGGGGGTGGGGGGGGGGGGGGGTGGGGGGGGGGG